>NC_060184.1:84009170-84270712 GCF_021184085.1 Oncorhynchus gorbuscha
ACCACCACTACTACTACCACTACTACTACTACCACTACTATTACTCCTACAACTACTACTCCTACTACTACCACTACCACCAATTACCACCACGACTACTACCACTACTACTACCACCACTACTACTACCATCACCATCACCACCACCAAAACCACCCCCACCACCACCACTATTACTACTATGACTACTAATGCTGCTACTACTACTAAAACTTCTACTACCACTACCACTAATACTACTAAAACTAATGCTAGTACTACAACAACTACTACCACCCTCAACTACCACCACCACTAATACTACTACAACTAATGCTAGTACTACAACAACTACTACCACCCTCAACTACCACCACTACTACTACTACTACCACCACAACTACTACTACTAACACCACCACTAATACTTCTCCTGCTACTACTTTTACTCCTACTAACACTACTACTACAACTCAACTTCTTCAACTACTATCATTATCCCTACTACTACTATCACCACCACTACTAAAACTATTACTATGACTACTAATATGAAAATAAAACTGCTGCTACTACTACTACCATTATTACCACTACTACTACCTGAACTACTACTACTAGAACTGATACTACTACTACAACTACTACTACTGCTACTAGTAGTACTACTACTAGAACTGATACTACTACTACAACTACTAAGACTGTTACTACTAAGACTGTTACTTCTGTTACTACTACCACCACCAATGCCACCACAACTGCTACTACTACTACTACTACTAGTACTTATGCAGCTACTACTGCTACTACTACTTTTACCGCTAGTACTAATGCTAATACTTCTTCTACTACTACTACTACTGCTCTTCTACTACTGCTAGTACTATAACTACTATTACTACTACTGCTAGTACTACTACTACTACTACTACTACTACTGCTCTTCTACTACTGCTAGGACTATAACTACTACTACTACTACTGCTAGTACTACTACTACTACTACTGCTCTTCTACTACTGCTAGTACTATAACTACTACTACTACTACTGCTATTACTCCTGCTCTTCTACTACTACTACTACTACTTTTACTAAAACTACTACCACTACTACTACTACTACCACTACTGCTACTACTACTACTACTACTACCACTAACACTACCAGTACTACTTCGACAACAGCTACTACTACTACATCTACTATTACCACTACTACTAACACTACTACTACTACTGCTACTACTACTTCTACCCCTACTGCTAATACTACTGCCACCATCACCACCATCACTACTACTACTACTACTACTACTTCTAACCCTACTGCTAATACTACTACCACCATCACCACCATCACTACTACTACTACTACTACTACTACTACTACTACTACTACTACTACTACTACTACTACTACTACTACTACTACTACTACTACTACTACTACCACTACTACTTTTACTGAAACTACTGCTACTACTACCACCACCACTACTACTACTTCTACCCCTACTGCTAATAATACTACCACCATCACCACCATCACTACTACTACTACTACTACTACCACTACTACTACTACTACTACTACTACTCCTACTACTACTACTACTACTACTACTACTACTACTACTACTACTACTACTACTACTACTACTACTACTACTACCTACTACTACTACTACTACTACCACTACTACTACTACCACTACTACTTTTACTGAAACTGCCTACTACTACTACTACTCTACTACTACTACTACCACTACTACTACTACCACTACTACTTTTACTACTACCACTACTACTACTACCACTACAACTACTGCTACTACTACTTGCTACTACTACTACTACTACTACTACTACTACTACTACTACTACTACTACCACTACTACTACTGCTACTACTACTTTTACTGAAACTTCTGCTACTACTACTACCACTACTGCTACTACTACTACTACTACTACTACTTTTACTGAAACTACTGCTTCTACTACCACCACAACTACTGCTACTACTACTACTGCTACTACTACTTCTTCCCCTACTGCTAATACTACTACCACCATCACTACTACTACTACTACCACTACTACTAATACTACTACTACTACCACTACCACTACTACTACTACTACTACTACTACTACTACTACTACTACTACTACTACTACCACCACAACTACTGCTACTACTACTGCTACTACTACTTCTACCCCTACTGCTAATACTACTACCACCATCACCACCATCACTACTACTACAACTACTGCTATTACTACAATCCACCCTACCTCTCATAGCCAATGATAACAATGAATGATAATAGCAACAATTATTAAAAGTAAATAAATTATATATATATATAGTAATAATAAGATTAACTCATTACTAATCACATATTTAATAAGAACAAGAAAATAAGAAGAAAAAGACAGATGGAAATTATAACATTGACCTACATTGATAACTTGATTGATAACATTGATAATTATAACATTGATCTGTATGTTCCTTTGTCTTCTTAGCCATGAGTCATGATTCCTCAAAAATAGGTATAATTTGCATTATTATTATAATTCTAGTTGACTATTCAGTTCCAGGCTCAACAACATATCTCAACAGAGTCAACAGAGTCTCTTTGACAAAATCAAGGTACAGTATATATCTTTCAAATATATCCACTGGTTGTGCATGTCAGCGATATATATATATATATATATATATATATATATATATATATATATATATATATATATATATATATATATACATATTGTGGTGTATATATATATATACTGGCTCCAGCAACAGTTCAGAAACAGCCATGTATTTCCACTCCACTATATAGCTACTACCGCTGCTATGTGAGATTTCAAAACAGTAAGCAACACCTTCTCTCTGACGTGTTTGATTCCCCATGTCCCCACAGCAGGCAAAGCAACAGTCGGACAGAACAGTCCGTGTAGGCCTCAGTCTCTTTTCTGACGGCATGTTTTGGCACAAACAAGAGATTGCACACGTCAAACGCCTGAGTGAGAGAACTTTCCTAGCTTTATCCGCCTAGTATTATCTATGCACAACTCTGGACCACTTGAACAACTCACAACAAACACGTCGGAAATTAAATCGACCAACAACCCACTAACTATTGCGTAATATTTACATTACGCTCAATTTTATGCCAACATGCGGGTACCCTAGATATTGTTGATTTGAAATTCCATGATCAAAATATTATATATATATATATATATATATCAGATAACTAATGCTTTAAGGAATCACTTGTTGAATTGGACCATTATGAAATTACAAATAATATTTGTTTCCCTTTATTTTATGTTGTGGCTAATGTACAGCATAGCTTTAAAAATAATATTTCATTTAAATGCAACATCGAATAGAAATGTGAATTTAGCTCTAGTGTGGAATGGTATTCAAGTCATTAATGATTGCAGAAAATTCAAATCGTAACCTCTACAAACATTTGAGGATGCATTATTTACCAGTGCCTCTGAAATGTAAATAAAGCCACTTACCTGTGTGAGTCCTCTTGTGGATCTTCAGGTTCTCCGATCGGGCAAACACTTTTCCACAGCCGGGGAAGGGACATGGGAATGGTTTCTCTCCGGTGTGCACTCTGATATGATTTACAAGTTTGTACTTGGCTTTAAATGGTTTTCCTTCTCTCGGACACTCTTCCCAGAAGCAGATATGGTTAGCCATCTCCGGGCCACCGACGTGATCAACCGTCACATGCGTTACCAGCTCGTGCATCGTGCCGTAAGTTTTGGAGCAGAGTTTTTTCGTCGAGTGTTCCGGTTCGTGCCACTTGCAGATGAGTTCTTGCTTTATCGGCTGCCTCATGTAGCGGAAGAATGCACCGGCTCCGTGGTGGTGGGCGCCGAGGTTCATGTTCAGATGGTTCAGACCGCCGTAGCCATGTATTGTCGAGGCGGAGAACGGATCAGCCCTGGAGCTCGCCACTTGACTCAAGTGATCAGACCTAACGTACATTTCGCTAGGTATTCCTAACCTTATTTGTCCATTCATGGCCTGGCCACCTGGTGCTCCGCTAGAAGACTGCTCATGGTGGAGTCCGGAGAAGAGGGCATGGCTACCAGCATCAGGGTGATGGCCGTAGTGTCCCGGATAGCTACCTGTTGTTGAGACAAACATTCCGTGATGAGAGGTTGATCCGGGGCTCTGGTCGGTCAGTACCGGCATGGCTTGAGCTGTCAGATCTCTCCGAATGAGGAAATCCCTACCTGTGGCTGCGGATAACGCCTGGGCCGTGTGGGACATGGAATAGGGGACTGGAGCCGCCTGCACCGGGCCAAAAGCTCCCGTTTGACTGGAGACCACTTCACTGTGGCCTGCCATATGATGATTGTGGTGGTGATGGTGGTGTGGGTAATGATGGGCTGGGCTGATTTTGAGGGCCGCGGAGTGCCCCATGTGTTCTGGCCCGAATGGACTCGGCCCCAGGCGGGGTTCCGCAGTAATCTCCCCAGGGTGCGAGTGAGCCATTGAGTGTGGATGGCTGCTGAACCCCGGGAAGCCTGTCACGCTCTGAGGGGTATGGTGGTGATGATGGTGATGGTGGTACGCCCCTGCCAAGTCAACTAATCTCAGCGCCGTGTTCCGTTTGGAAATCGTAGGGTACATCACATGGTTTCCCAAAACATCCATGCTCATTACTCCTAATTCTAGAATAACTTGACAGCATGCAAAATAATAATGATGATGACAAATATATTTTAATCGCAATGAAAAATACAGAAAAAAACAAAAATATAGAAAAAAACTAAAATATAGAAGGAAAAAAACTGTTCTTAAGTTCTAAAGTGGCTGCATGGAATCGCATTCGGTTGGCCGGCAGCAGCAGGACGCTTTGATAGTGAATAGAGATTCATGGTAGGCGCTGCAGCCCGTGGAGCTAAACAATCACCCCGCCTTCTAATTGGTCAGAGCCCCGTGATTGACGTCACTTGTGACAGTTTCCAATGTGAAGAAAATTGTTTTAGTGACAGCAAGCAGCCAGAGCGCCTGCGCCGAGCCTCAGGCAACACTTGGAAGAGAAAGATGTATTTGTATTGCAAAGGTTATTGTACTTTAAACTTCAAAAGTTAAACCGTTAGGTATAGCTGTCATATCTTCTACTGACTGACTAAGAGTTATGGAATCGCAATGTACCCACGTTTTGCTATAGGCAAACAACACCTACAATAGTCAGGGAAAGTAGGCCTGAAGGCAAAGTAGCCCCACTAAAAATGTTGTAGGCTACAGATAACAATAACTAGACAAGCACAGCTTCACAACTTACGAAAATACAATGTCATTGAAATTCATCATATGTAGCCTTTTAGGTACAGTTAGAAAATGTGGTAGTCGCGAAAATATTTTCAAACATAGACTAGTCCCTTTCTCGAAAGCAATTATCCGAATTGGGGAGTTTTTACTCATCACTCAAAGGCCAAAAAAGATACGACAAGATAAAGAAACGTCCTCCGCACCGCAACAACCCTCCTTGCTCACTGCGCTTCCTCCTCTTCGTCGCGGGATCGGTTTCTGTGTATTAGTGAATAGGGGCGACGCCGTCCATTGTCCCGGGGAAAAGTCATGGAACCGACCTGTTGTTATGATACGGGCTAATTTCGTAACAGAGCCATGTCGGATTGAGACCCTGAACGGGAGCGGATCAGGGGAACGGGAGGTGGCGCCTGATGAACAGCGCAGAACAAGGCAAGAGTGGTAGAGATTTAAGACCAAAATAAGACTTGCTAAAATATGAGTTATACTTGGCAATGATACTCTGAGAGAGGGCCGTCCACTGGTGAAGGAAACGGCTGTCGAAAACATAAAAGTTCATCTTCTTGAGTATTCACTGCTATCAAATCAACAACCCAGTGACCACACTACTTTTAGACTTTACCTTAAATCATAAAACGTATTTAGAATGTTTTTAATTATTATGTTAGAAGATGGGAGTTAATCACGTTTTTCCTCTCCACGCGTAAGAATTTTTTTAAACCAATGCGTGAAGGTCCATGATGTTACATCCCATTTTTAGGAGGAAGGCTGTAAATTTGCTCGGGGACAAAAAAAAAAACTATAACGTGTGTGTTGAAGAATGTATGTCTGAAAACATACTAAATATGTATGCAACATATTATTTACTTTAAAGGGGAAATTATTGGTAGTAAGCATTGGGGTATTAAGCATGTCTATGCGTAAAAGTTTGTTAACTTATGCATAATAGTTGATTTTGCGTAAAAGTTGGTGATTATCTATGAGCACAATAGGAAAAAAAGCTAAACATATATATTTAAAAACTAACAACGTCCACTTGTCGCCCGGTCGTCTGTGCTATTTACATTATGCTGTCGTGTTTTGTGCATGTCATTAAGCCTACACTAGACCTAAACATTCAGATACATAATTAAAGGAACTGAGCTGCGATGTGATATCATTAACATTTCCACCAACGCTATTTTACTGCTTCTATGTTATTCATTTCTATTAGTCACCATTATCAAATGTTTGTCATGGGTCCTCCCCACTAAAGCGTTGCATATTTTTTTCCCCTTCCAACTTCAACATTTTGTAAATCCATGCATGCACAAATTAGTGCATATTAATCCACAGTTACTTAAATACTATTATTTTAATATAAATTGCATGTGCCCTTTATCTTAATCAAATCAGTCGGAGACAAATAGGAATTGTTCTGTGAATTGACCCAAAAAAAGGGGTCAAACCGTTACCATTAGATTCATGTCAAATATCCCATGTATATCTGTTTAGCTATTAGTCGGATTATAAAGTGTCCATAGCAGTCAATCATTGGGTTGTTGTCTCAGAGAGCGATGGGTATTTCAGAGGCAGTAAAGCCTTCATTTCTTTTGACAGCGTGTCACGCAAATATTTGACTACTCTGTGACCATCGCCTCAATACGTATTTATTTCAGAGACTCAGATTGGGTTATCTCCATCCATGCACGAGGCTCATTGCGCTAGTGAACAAAAAAACGGTTCATTCTCATTGTTGAATTAATTCGTGTATCAATAATAAATAAATAAAATAATAATAATGCGTTAGTATATCAATAAAGTGGTCATTACAAGTACAGCTCGAGTAACTTTTTGGCTCGATTTCGTTTTTAGACTATTCTTGTTGTCTCAAAACATGCAGGCAAGAAGTACATCGGCAACTTTTGTACTAGCCTACCGAACACTGCACACTCCTCAAAATGCTAGACACCCCCATCCAACTACCCATGTGCACTCCTCACTTCTTCCTGCGTGTGTATCAGTTACCTAAACCAAAGCAAATGCACGTGACTTGAGAATCATATTCACTATTGACAACGCCACGTCAAGCACGTCATAAATAAGTAAATACGACGTGACCATGGCTATGATTAAGAAATGGCCTCTGCTTCAGGGTGTCTGATTCAGACTTAGGAAATGTGCACCTTCCCTATGCACGCCATTTCTCAGCACCTCTCAGTAGTTGGTATTCAGACTTACCTAATGCAGGTGGGTAACGGTCTTTGCAGGCGTGGTTCCCTTGCGGGCACTGAATACATCTAATTCAACACGCTGAAACCCCTCCCACTTGCTGGCCAACATATTTTCTCGTGGAGTTTTCATTCAATAGGAGTTTCAGGACATGTATGTTAAGCCATCCCGTTAAATGTGGCGTTTCTTCACGATAGAACGGTTCAGAATATTAAGGATCCTTTTCAGCACCAATTGTTAGACTTAAAAATAATCTGATCTTGAATATTATTTAGGGTTAGGAAAGTATTTATTAATAATACATTAAAACACTGTTTTGGAGAGTCTTTATGCAGGATATATATTGGTGAATGAAAACAAAACAATGTTTTGATTAATCCTGAAGCTGACAAATTCAAATGTTCAATCCATGAAATATTATTGTACAATGGGGTTTGATCAATAGTCCTTTAAATGTACCCTAATAATCCTCGCTAATCATGGAGCTGCGATGACAACTGTCCAGTCGTCGTGAACCGTGCGCCAGGCTCCAGGTTTAAACTGCTACGTGTGGTCTGAAGTTAAATGATTATTCAAATGCAGAATGCTTCATATCATAAATTATTTAACAACTTGTAATAGGTAAGCCACCTATGATCCACTACTGCTAGCGATCCTCAGGATCAACCACACGAACGTGACAGAGGAAAGAAATGTCAACTAATGATGGAATGGATTGATGCTAAATGTAAGGAAACTAACAACTAAAGTGACATTTACAAATGTATACGGAGAGAACTGACGGTGGCTACTGATATTGTTTAATATTTTAAAGGATACCAAATACAGTGAAAAGTCGGGCATACAATTAAACCGTTCTAGAAACCATAAATCATCTATGTATGTTTGGCCCTGTACGCCATTTGCGCATGTCTACAGAAGCCTATAGCTTGGCTCTCCACATTTCATCCCTGAAAGTTACAAGGCCAGCATCTCATGAACTTCACTGCGGAAAACGTGATACGTTGATATGCTTCAGCTTTCTGCGATATCACTGGTTTCACATTTGTCTCCAGTGATTATAAGGTAAAATAGATCTCAAATAATTTTCAATTCTATTTACAATCCCCTGATCCAAACAGATGTACTCATTTACCCAGCAGCTCTGAGCAAAAGCTCTTATCTGTAAAGGACAGTACATGGAGAAGGGTGTTATTTCTATCAGAATAAAGAAAGTACATGTTGCTCCACTTGAAACCGACAGGTTGATCGACCTTATTGATTGTTTCTTCGCAACGTAAAAGTGGTGGAATTAAGAGGGACTTAGTCAGAATACAGCATATCTGCAGACACAGCCCCAAAACACCTTAAAATCTGTGATCTCCACCCCCAAACGAATAGAGGGGTTAATAGCATACCACTATCGTGCTTAAATTCAAGGTCAGAATGCGTGTATAGAGAATAGTGCATAAACAGTGGTTTACCTTAAATTTACGTGCACTTAACTCGGGTAGGAATCACCCCCCCCCCCTCTCTCCCACCCCGGTGCCTAGTGTAGGGTTGTTGTAGTCTGCAGAGAGAGAGAGAGAGAGAGAAGCATCTCGAGAACACACTGTAGTAATGTATATAGACTTAGTTATTCCTGGTCCAAGATGAGCTCTCTTGTAAACAACTAGAATGAAAACGGATAGGGACCAATCCCAGACCATATTCTTGCAATTCCCAAAACGCGTAATGGGTTTATAGGCTATATACATACACTGTATACATATTTTGTAACAAATAACTCGTAGCACTTTGCCTTTCACCAATCGGAATTAGATTGCCTATCTAAAATGAAATGCATTTCAGAATAAGGCCTATTTTAACGCAATTAAAATCAGTTGATAGACACCGCATGATATACTTAATATCACTATCACAGTTATGTTGTGTTTAGATCAAAACAATGCCCTTTAGCCTGTCTTATCGACCATAACTTACTTAGAGGCCTCCACTGATGGAATCACCCTGATGTAGAGGTTCTCCATTGCCGTATCCAAATAAAGAATCAGTCAACAACGCATGCGTCAATCACCGGATACTTCCTATGGCAGATAAATTAGTCAAAATAAACATGTATGATTCAACTATGAACCATGTTTGCATTCTGTTGGTTTATTTGAGGGTTCCCCGACACCTTTTATGTATTTGGAAGTCCTAGAATAATTTATTTCTTCCTTTCTCAAAGTCACTTCGACACACGTGTCATCCTGACCGTTTTCCACCTGTTGAAGGGTCTTCCAGATTTGTGTGTGTGTTGTGGTAGTCTACTGAAAAACTTGCTAAAAGTTGCACGGAAAAAGATTGAGAACTCTAGACTCTGTTTTCTTCACGTTTGTCTCTCTGGAGTGTATGAAGCAGAAACTGGCAGTCAAGATGATATTTTAATGGTTCATATGGCACGTCTGTTCATGTGGCTTTGAACTCCAGCAGCCGGAGGTTCCAGCAGAGAGCCCCGCAAATCCCACTTGATAACTTCGACAACCCACAACGTTCTACATACAGGTTAGGGCAGTGCAGGCTATTACCCGTTTTCAAACAGGAGAGCTTGAGATATCATTATTATAATTATTTTAAATAACGGATTATTATGTTTCTTTATGATGATAACTTTTTGTATTCTTTTTTGGGACACTCTTGTCAGCGTGTGTTTTAGGTGAGAATGGTGATGTGAGAGTCCTGACTGCAAATGCTCCCTTTATGAGGCTTCTGCAAAAATAACAGGAATGTATAGAGAGAGAGTGAGAGAGAGAGAGGGAGAGAGAGAGGGAGGGAGAAGGAGAGAGGGTAGAGAGAGGGAGAGAGAGAGGGAGGGAGAAGGAGAGAGGGGGAGAGGGTAGAGAGAGAGACAGAGAGAGAGAGAGAGAGAGAGAGAGAGAGAGAGGGAGAGAGAGAGAGAGAGAGAGAGAGAGAGGGAGAGAGAGAGAGAGGAGAGAGAGAGAGAGAGAGAGAGAGAGAGAGAGAGAGAGAGAGAGAGAGAGAGAGAGAGAGAGAGAGAGAGAGAGAGAGGGAGGGAGAGAGGGAGGGAGAGGGAGAGGGAGGGAGAGGAGAGAGGGGAGGGAGGGAGAAGGAGAGAGAGAGAGAGAGAGAGAGAGAGAGAGAGAGGGGGAGGGAGAAGGAGAGAGAGAGAGAGAGAGAGAGAGAGAGAGAGAGAGAGAGAGAGAGAGAGAGAGAGAGAGAAAGAGAGAGGGAGGGAGATAGAGAGGGAGGGAGAGGGAGAGGGAGAGAGAGAGAGGGAGGGAGAGAGAGAGAGAGAGAGAGAGAGAGGGGGGAGGGAGGAGAGAGAGAGAGAGAGAGAGAGAGAGAGAGAGAGAGAGAGAGAGAGAGAGAGAGAGAGGGGGAGAGGGAGGGTGAAGGAGAGAGATAGAGAGAGGAGGGAGAAGGAGAGAGAGAGAGAGAGAGAGAGAGAGAGAGAGAGAGAGAGAGAGAGGGAGAGAGAGAGAGAGAGAGAGAGAGAGAGAGAGAGAGAGAGAGAGAGAGAGAGAGAGAGAGAGAGAGAGAGAGAGAGAGAGAGAGAGAGAGGGAGGGAGGGAGAGAGGGAGGGAGAGGGAGAGGGAGGGAGAGAGAGAGAGGGAGGGAGGGAGAAGGAGAGAGAGAGAGAGAGAGAGAGAGAGAGAGAGGGGGAGGGAGAAGGAGAGAGAGAGAGAGAGAGAGAGAGAGAGAGAGAGAGAGAGAGAGAGAGAGAGAGAGAGAAAGAGAGAGGGAGGGAGATAGAGAGGGAGGGAGAGGGAGAGGGAGAGAGAGAGGGGAGGGAGAAGGAGAGAGAGAGAGAGGAGAGAGAGGGGGAGGGAGAAGGAGAGAGAGAGAGAGAGAGAGAGAGAGAGAGAGAGAGAGAGAGAGAGAGAGAGAGAGGGGGGGGGAGGGTGAAGGAGAGAGATAGAGAGAGAGGGAGAAGGAGAGAGAGAGAGAGAGAGAGAGAGAGAGAGAGAGAGAGAGAGAGAGAGAGAGAGAGAGAGAGAGAGAGAGAGAGGGAGGGAGGAGAGAGAGAGAGAGAGGGAGGGAGAGGGAGGGAGAGAGAGAGAGAGAGAGGGAGGGAGAGGGAGAAGGAGAGAGAGAGAGAGAGAGAGAGGGAGGGAGAGGGAGGGAGAGAGAGAGAGAGGGAGGGAGAGGGAGAAGGAGAGAGAGAGAGAGAGAGAGAGAGAGAGAGAGAGAGAGAGAGAGAGAGAGAGAGAGAGAGAGAGGGAGAGAGAGAGAGAGAGAGAGAGAGAGAGAGAGAGCGAGCGAGCTGCAGAATAGAGTTCACAGGCTACTGTAGTCAAGGCCCTATATGTTTTAATGGTCACAAAGAACACCTGACGTGTAAATAGCAACACGTGAAGTGCAAACTTCGAAGACAGCTTCATAAACGAGGGGCTGTATGCACACGGCGTGATGAGTACCTAGGGATTGTAACTTCAGTGCTTTTCAACATTGACATGACATTCGATCTGATCTGACCAATGAGTATACACGCGCTGTATCATGGTACATGTATGATTATTATTAGTTATATTTTCATGTCATTGTGACCTTATGTTATTGTTTAATGTCTTGTCACATAGACGTTTGGGTCATGTTGTAGGATTCCCACGTAACGTTAGAAAAACGCAATATATTGTTGTGTATAATCCTAACTCACACTTGAACGGAGAGAGAGAGGGGGGTGTGAGTGTTCTTTTCTGTTCCCCTCTCATCCGCCGGACATTTCACTGAATCCAAAGATCGCCATGGAAATCAACAAAGACACCGCCATGCCCTCAACTTGTGTCCTATGAAGAAGACAAAAGCCCGGATCAACAACAAAGAGTTTGTAGTAAACTGCCTCTCAGTCTCTGTGCTGTCAGAGAAAGATTGCGCAACAACAGTATTAACCGACACATTGACTTCTTGTGCAGCCGAATGGCCATGCTCAACATCAGGATCTGCACACAACTTAATGCTCGGAGAAAGTGTATTTTAACATTGACTTCTTGTGCAGCCGAATGGCCATGCTCAACATCAGGATCTGCACACAACTTAATGCTCGGAGAAAGTGTATTTTAACATTGACTTCTTGTGCAGCCGAATGGCCATGCTCAACATCAGGATCTGCACACAACTTAATGCTCGGAGAAAGTGTATTTTAACATTGACTTCTTGTGCAGCCGAATGGCCATGCTCAACATCAGGATCTGCACACAACTTAATGCTCGGAGAAAGTGTATTTTAACATTGACTTCTTGTGCAGCCGAATGGCCATGCTCAACATCAGGATCTGCACACAACTTAATGCTCGGAGAAAGTGTATTTTAACATTGCATGGAGAGAATGGTTGTTGCTATGCATTAGTTGCAGAGGAACATGCACGCATTTGACTTTTAGCAGCTTATAGTGTGACTGAAAAGCCGATGACTGTCTACATTTTCACACCGTCTATTGTTGCTTTTATTTCTCTCAACTTTCTTTCTTGTGTTATTCAGCCGTTTTAACCAAAACCACAGTCAGCAATCTCACAATACCTGGGATTGATGATGCACGCGGACCAATAGGAGAGGGGCCACGGCACGCGGATTGTTATTTGATGGGTGAACGTTGGTAGGGGGATAGGGCGTCCTCCAATGAGTGTCTGAGTACCGGGTCACATGTTGCCCCCCCACCCCCAAACCCTTCCTCCCCATTCATCAGGGGTGGACTGTGTTGTCTTTTCAATTCATTTATCTGCAGGAATGATTGCGACTATCAGTCTACTGCTCACCGCTTGACTGGGGAGGTGAAAGTTTCGCCACAGGAAGAGAAACCGCAAAATACAATATTGTAGCCTCCGTGATTCGCGTGTGGATCGGATGAGAGGAAGAACAGGAAACATTCCTATCTTGTTTTAGGTAAATAGAACATATGTGGATTGGAGTTTGCTCAGCTCAGTAAAGTCCGCTAGATATTTTTTTTGCATGCAGAGCAGAGAGAGAGAGAGGTATAGAGGTCAGAAGAATATCTGTGCATGATTTTTAATTCCTGCTCTCAGTTGCCTCATTGAGTTGTAGACTGACGGAAGATGCTGCTGGACGCAGGACCCCAGTACCCCACCATAGGAGTCACTACGTTTGGCTCCTCAAGGCATCACTCAACAGGCGAAGTAACAGAACGAGAAGTGGCTTTGGGGATAAATCCATTCGCAGACGGGATGGGCGCATTTAAAATCAACCACAGCTCCCACGACCTTAGCTCCGGCCAGACGGCGTTCTCCTCCCAGGCTCCCGGCTATGCTGCTGCCGCTCTGGGTCACCACCACCACCCGACCCACGTCAGCTCCTACTCCACGGCTGCATTCAACTCCACCCGGGACTTTCTCTTCAGAAACCGGGGCTTCGGAGACGCAACCAGCGCGCAGCACAGCCTGTTTGCCTCCGCAGCGGGAAGTTTTGCAGGGCCACATGGACACTCTGATGCCACCGGGCACCTGCTCTTCCCCGGACTCCACGAGCAAGCCGCCAGCCATGCGTCATCTAATGTCGTCAACAGCCAGATGCGCCTTGGCTTTACTGGGGACATGTACGGCCGGGCTGACCAGTATGCCCACGTTACGAGCCCCCGCTCCGACCACTACGCCTCCTCCCAGCTGCACGGCTATGGCCCTATGAACATGAACATGGCGGCTCACCACGGGGCAGGGGCCTTCTTCCGATACATGAGGCAGCCCATCAAACAAGAGCTCATCTGTAAGTGGGTCGAGCCCGAACAGTTGTCGAACCCCAAAAAGGCTTGCAACAAAACTTTCAGCACAATGCACGAGCTCGTGACCCACCTGACAGTGGAGCATGTCGGGGGACCGGAGCAGTCTAACCATATCTGCTTCTGGGAAGAGTGCGTCCGAGAAGGAAAACCGTTCAAAGCCAAGTACAAACTGGTAAATCATATCAGAGTGCACACCGGAGAGAAACCATTTCCATGTCCCTTCCCCGGCTGTGGAAAAGTGTTTGCCCGATCGGAGAACCTGAAGATCCACAAGAGGACTCACACTGGTAAGAATCAAAAGCACGATCACAAAAGCCACTCCAAAAGCTGTTTGCGTAATACATGTTATGCTACTATAAGTTCAATGTTTTGATTATGTTTGTTTAAATACTATTGTTCATATAATACCAAATTGCTTTATTTAGTCATGTGCCACTACAGCCTAGTGTTTCTATTCTGTGCCTGTTAGAATTCAATAGGTTGTGAAATTGGACAATGTGACATGCTGTTGCATTGTTTATCTTAGCGGCACAAGTAAACATGGATTCACAACAACATATTCATGAATACATAGCTTACAGCAATTTCATATATTTTGGTAGCCCATGAAAAAACCCGAATGCTGTAATATACCTGAAGATAATGTTTTGTCATGTTCAATGTGGTGGTAGCTTAAATTCCCCCGCCACACTGAAATGTTCATGTTAAATTGGAATATGTACGTATTTATATTTTCATTGTGTAACATAAAAAAAAAAAATCTAAATATATATATATTTGTTTAGGTGAGAAGCCTTTCAAGTGTGAGTTTGATGGCTGCGACAGGCGGTTTGCTAACAGCAGCGACCGGAAGAAACACATGCACGTCCACACTTCTGACAAGCCTTATCTCTGCAAGATGTGCGACAAGTCCTACACACATCCCAGCTCTCTGCGGAAACACATGAAGGTCAATATTGGGTTTACTTTTACCTGTTATATTCCATTTGATTTATAATGTATATTTTTAATTCCTACACCCTTTCGAGAATGAAAGTGCATGCTTAAAATTGCAATAGCCTACATTCCAGCAAACACGAACACAGAAACAGCAGGGAGACGCCATGCAGCAAATACAGATACCTGTTGTGTCTTCATAGAGCCTCTCTGTTGTCATATCCAAAACATTGCATCATACAGTGGTTTATCGTGAGCAGGCTATTATTATTTCTTATACTCACAATTAATAATCAAACTGGAAGCCTGCATAGTTCTAGAAAGCATGCCAGTCTATGAATTCTACACTGTAAAATGTTAAGTATTGTTTAACACTGTCTTGCAGGTTCACGAGGCTACCACGCAAGGACCTCAACCGTCGCCAGCGGCCAGTTCCGGGTACGAATCGTCCACGCCGCCCACCATCGTGTCTCCGTCCACAGAGAACCATAATTCCAGTTCCATATCACCGGCAGCCTCGACAGTACACCACACGACCAGTCACCACACCACGCTGTCGTCAAATTTTAATGAATGGTACGTGTAAAATATTTTCACAAAGCCTGCAGAAATAGGACTGGAGTCAAAGACTTTGAAAGTCAGCCTATAACGCGACGACCGAGAAAAAAGGAGGAAGCCAAAATGGTTGGTTATAACGGCTAAAGAGAGAGAGTGATGCATGGACAAGGTGCAAAGCCAGCTACCAAGTTAACGGCTTTTTTCCTGACTGTTTTTTGAAAGACTGCACACAAGAGATCTCAATGCATGCTATCTGCGGGTCGTGGCCTGATTTGGTTTTTCTTGTACATAAAGATTCCCAGTTCAAAAATGTAATATTTTATTTTGTAAATACTTATATAACAGTTTAACGGATTTGTGCAAATGTGGTCCCTAGATATATGGAAAATGAAATGGTTTTACCAATAATATTGCGATGACTAGTGTTGATTGAACAGAATGTTGTAGTTGATGTGTACCAAATGTGAATTACTAAGTATAACTACCGTCTCCACTATATCGACCTTACCGACTATTAGTCTATTAATGTGCTTTTGTATTTGGTGAAACATTTCGTCTACGGTCCAGTTGGAGTAGCACAGTACTTACCATTGCTGTTAGTTAATGTCATGTCGATAAATCGTGTATAGTGAAAGTCTGAAACTCCGTGTCGTCTGTTTATGTAGGCCTTCGTGATAAAATATAACAACTATTTGTTCATTACCTTGATAATGTCAAGGAACTATTACCTACATGTAAATAGCTAAATTTTCCATATTTATCTGCATGTAAAGGGTTAGAAATGATCGGTATTTATGGAGAAATGCGCTAGTATGTAAAATTTAGTTTGCAAAAAATGTTTGGTTACATTTCGTACAATATTAAAGGATTAAAACTACAACCAACTATTTTGCCTTTTCCATATTTTTGTTTCTCAAAGCCTACATGTTGTTTAAATAGGCCTGTGACTGGATATCAAAATGAATGACGTGTGATCATCTTTGTATATTCTCACTCATGCATAACAAAAACAAAAACACGGAAACAGATGACCAGGTCTTTATTAAACCAATACATATGACTTATTCTAAAGAACAAATGAATTATAATACTAAACGTAGGCCTAAAGTATTACAATGACTCAAATATTGGACTAAAATATTTCATAACACGTCGATAAAAGGACATATTTGGATCCAACTTATTAGGGTAAAACCAGGATTCATTACGCGCTTATTAAAGCGTAGAATTCTAAATAACATCATGCTTGGCTTTTTAGGCTTTGCAGAATCAAATTCTCTAATACGAATTAATGTGACGTAATTTGATTTCCCCTGTTCTCGTGTCCCTTTTATCCAAAAGTAACATCCCAGCCATTTGCCCTCGAGTAATGTGAGAATCGAAAAGATGAATAGTGACAGTTCTACTTCTCAGCCAGAGTAAAACGAAATTGTTTATGTTGTTACTTAATTGTTATCGGTGTTATTCAGTTTCCCGTAGCTAGCTGTGTCGGATGGATGCCATAGTCTAGTGTTGAGGAAGTGTTGGGATTTCTCGAGTCAGTGTTGTAGTCTTTGTTCCGTGGTGCAGCCTGGTTGACCGGACCATTAGGCAGGGTTCACGTCAACAGACAGACGCCAGTGATCACAAGCCTGGCCTGCGTGGTTAACGCTGCCAGTGCGCTGGGCTAGGCGACACAGAATACAATGTTCCCGTAGATCTGTCAGTCTGCAGCTGACAACATGACACATTGGAACGGACGAAAAATGAAACAATTCTAAAATAAAAGCCGAAGCTAAATAGACTGCAAACAATGTAGTATTGCATAATGATCAATCATCAGTCACAGTCCAGAGAGAGAGAGAGAGAGAGAGAGAGAGAGAGAGAGAGAGAGAGAGAGAGAGAGAGAGAGAGAGAGAGAGAGAGAGAGAGAGAGAGAGAGAGAGAGAGAGAGAGAGAGAGAGTGTGTGTGTGTGTGTGTGTGTGTGTGTGTGTGTGTGTGTGTGTGTGTGTGTGTGTGTGTGTGTGTGTGTGTGTGATTGGAATGGCGGAAATGCATATCTGAGGTGATCTGTTTGAAATGTATTCATATTTTCTTTGCATGGGCTATTAATTTAGATACATGAATGATGGTACTAAAGTGGCTTTTTCGACTCTATTTAACACTATCTATCAGGTTATAGTGCTGATACGTTGTCATTCACGCACCGTTAGACCCAATAGAAATGCCGCGGAGGCTGTATATATCCAAACATATGTTTTGATTCATACAATGGGATTCATTTTGTTTTGAAAAGACCTGTCCTTATCGTTTCCTGCATTTTCTGACAAATCCAGAAGGCAGAGATATAAATCAATATCGACTCTGGTCTTAAATGTCCCATGAAGACATTTAACACACATATAGGCCTAAAATGTATCTTTGTAATATTATTAGATGTTGCCAAATCGTAACGTAGCTTTATAACATCGCACAACAGACTCGACGAAGCAACACATCATGCAGTACATGGCGAGGCCGAATTAAAACGCATTGTCCTGAAGGACTGTGAGACCACCAGGGTCTCCCATGTACAAATATAATTGCCACACAAACAGGACAATAAGGCAATATGTATATTCAGAGGTTCCATTAGGTTACTCAAGTTCAAGTTGTTTGTGTAGGGTTAGGGTTTAATCCTCCAACTAGCAATAATGCAAGAGGTGCCTTAACAATCACACAATATGCTTCATCGTGGTAATCTAACAACAAAACGAACACAACAGGACTACAACAAGTTGTTGTTTTAAATCTCCGCTTGTTTCCTCTCTTCAAATATTCTTTATTGACTTTTATTCTGTAACACCAAAATGACAATGTGTCTGTTTTATGTAAAATGTCAATTATATAATTTATGTATTTTAAATGTGTTTACGGCTCATTTAATGACATTTAGTTTACATTTTGGTATGTAAACGAAATATATATCACTGGTAAATTCCATAGTTGAGATTCTCCATTTACAAAATAGCTGACATGGAAATCTTCCCGTCTCCATGTAAAGATGTCTGAATGACAGACGGTGTAGCCAACGGCGTGCATGGGCTCTTATGAACCCCATAACATACAGAATAAGGACAGCTTATCGTTTCAGTTTGGTTCACATTGACTTCATTTGTTCAGTTGACTGTATCTGACATTTGTTAACAATCGCTACAACCGGAAAACGGCAGAGTTGCAGTTACAACCGTAGAAGAGCGCAGGCGCCAGCCCTCAGCGCGCCTCGCTTGTCTATGAATATGTATTACTTGTGCTAGTAGCCAGTAGACCAATCTCGAGATCTGCATTTTGCTTTCCTTCCATGATATAAATGAATGCGCATTTTCACGTTATATGAACTATGCACTATGAATTATATTCAAAAATAGAGGAAAATATTTGGTCAATGAAAACAGATATATTTCCCTTATAGCTTTAACAAACGTGTTATTCCAACACACAGGTTGCTCCAAATATGTTGTTAAATTTACAGTATTATCACATTTTGACATGGACGTTAAATATTCCCTTTATAAGTTATTGGAAATCAACGTTTCATTCCTCAGTAATAGGCCTATACCAAACGGATAATACATGATATTGAACACCGCGGTTAGCTAGCAATCCTTTCTCCAACAACATTAGCTAATATGTTTCATGATATTGAACACTGCGGTTAGCTAGCAATCCTTTCTCCAACAACATTAGCTAATATGTTTCATCATATTGTCACTTATTATTTCACGTTCTCAACAAAGTCTTTAAGAAATTATTTTTTGGTTAATTTATTATAACTTTTTTTTCTGATTGGGAAAATAGTTTTTAAATTAATGTGCACTTGAATGTAGCCTATACGTTCTTCAAATCTGTCAGATGAGAATATCAGTGTAGTTTTGAAGTTAATGGCGGAGTTAACAGGCTGCAGGAAGGGTTAGTTTAGTATCCGGTCACTGAGTGGAGTAGTCTATGTTGGTTGACCCCGGCAGTACATTAAGGGATTGGCGCGTGAGTAGTCTATGTTGGTTGACCCCGGCAGTACATGGAGGGACTGACGCGTCACGCATGTAACCGGAGAAGAGATGGAACGCTCCGGTGCCACTTGATGAATGTCCTGCCCATGTCTGCCTGTTCACGGCTCCACATGTCTGTTCCTCACAGTGAATAAGGGAAACCTTTACTCATAAAGTCACTCTTAACGTTGATCTTATTATTATATTTACGTCAAATAATATGCTCTGCAAGACAACATGCTGATTTGGAATGGTATAGGGTAGTCTATGTTTTTTCTTCATCCAAATATGGTCACTGATGATGCAGACATTGTTTGGCGCTGATTTGCCCAAGAGACAATTGATCTTTTAATTGAACGTTTTTGTTTTAGATTAATAAATCATTAATTCGGGTTACCTTGTGGGGTAAGATGTAACCCTTCAACTTACTCTTTTTGAAAAACTAACAACTCAAATAACCCGGCAGTGCATATTTACATTTACATTTAAGTCATTTAGCAGACGCTCTTATCCAGAGCGACTTACAAATTGGTGCATTCACCTTATGACATCCAATTTTCAACTTGATGTTTATTTGGGAAAAAACAGAGCTCTACCGGAAGTCTAGAGGATCATACGAGCAATGCCATATTAGAGTGGTAATTTGCATAGCATTTTTACTCATTTACACAATATTACAAACATTACTTTAGGTCTGATTCAATGGCGTTTATAGAAAGGTAAGCATTGTTTAATAAGGACTGATGTAAAATTCAAAACAATTATGGTAATTTTGTATGTCCAAACATGAATACTCAATTACAGTGAAATTAATGGGTTTTCAGGTAGTGTAGGCTATAGTGCAAATGTCACTCAAAATGGTTTTCTTAAATATCAAAAGATCCAGGTTCTTCCACCCTGGTTCCCACATGTTCAGACTACATTTTCAGGTAATTTATGACAAAGTGTATTTATTTAAATCACTATTATAGAAAGTATATTAAAGGCTGCCTTAATTGTTTTACACCAATATTTGTAAACAAAGTAAATGTAAACAAACAAAATACTATATAGTCTGAAAACACGGTTAAACCCGGATGGCCTTGCATCCATACCTCTGTCTATCCTGCCCCATCTCTTTTTACTAACCCAGGGGTGGGCTTTGTTATTGTTTCTACTGCTGATTTCCCCTTTAAAGATTTGGTGTTGTTAACAATTCATTCATATTTTCCCCCAAAATAAGTATTTTTTAAATAATAAATTAATGTAGGCTACCCTGTTCTTAGTCAACTGTACTTTTTACTGACGTACCAACCGCCTGGGTGAGCACAAAATTCTTGCTTTTTAGTCTTTTAAAATTGATTAAATATTTATTTTCAGATTCCTACTCTTCATGGTCTCTAGTAACATAAATGGTGCAATATTAATCCCTCTGAATTCCTGTCTTTAATTCCATATCTGTGGTGACAGATATATTCTTACAGCACTCTAAGTGAGAGTGCCACAACACTGACCTGCAAAAAAAACAAAATTATATAAATTATTTAACTGCAGGGGGGCTGACTGAGTTGACCAATCCAGTTCATGTAAAGATTTTCATGTCCACTTCAAAATTCATAGTCAAAACATGCTCTTTCAGTCGGTTGAAAAAAACCTTGGCAGAAATGTGCATTATTGTTATTATTATTATTGTTATTATTATTATTATTGTTATTATTGTTATTATTATTATTATTGTTATTATTGTTATTATTATTATTATTATTATTATTATTATTGTTATTATTATTATTATTATTATTGTTGTTATTATTATTATTCGTATTATTGTTATTATTATGATTATTATTATTATTATTGTTGTTGTTGTTATTATTGTTATTGTTATTATTGTTATTATTATTATTATTGTTGTTGTTATTATTGTTATTGTTATTATTATTATTGTTGTTATTATTATTATTATTATTATTATTGTTATTATTATTATTGTTGTTATTATTATTATTATTATTGTTGTTGTTGTTGTTGTTATTATTATTATTATTTTATTCTGCTAAGGTTATGTGTGTTACTGTGTTGTTCTCTCTTCAGTCTTGGTTCCTATCATCAATCAAGGCCATGCAGACAAAGACATCCAGCTATATAAATCAGAGAGCTGCTGCCAAGGACCCTTCATATCACCATGCTTTGCTTTCCATCGACTTACTATCTTGATGGAGTTACAATTATATGTTTTCTAGTTCCATAACGTTTCCTTTAAATGTTTTATAAATTCCCTTAGAGTCTATTGACGCACCAGTGCATGAATATAAGTAGCCCAATTGTTTTTATCCCCATCAAAATCTGTCAGTTTAAACAAGAGATATCTGTTTTTTTGTTGTTGCATGGGCTGAGTCTCAATCCACTTCATCTGTCTATAGGCGTCAGCATGCTTCAGTTTGGGATGGCGCCTTGCCAAACTCAGCTAGCTGAACTGAAGGAGTGTGCTTCAGACTCCCTTAAAAGAACAAGAGCAAAGCAGCAATAGTACTGTTTGTCCATCTTGAGACGCCGTAGCTAGTATACACTTCCTTAAAATAGAATGAATTAATCTAAGATAACTCAAGAAATCTGTCATTAATTTAGATTCATTTAACTAAGATGTTTGGTGCAGTATTACTCAATGAAAACATGTGCATGAAAATGAGTCATCTCTCTTTGAATGACAACAAAGACATTGAAGAATCACAACTGTTGCCCAAATCACCAACGAAGGGCGTAGAAACATCGGCTTGCCTCCAGAAAAAATGTTGTGCGCCCGAACAGCCAAAAATACCCTCACCGAAGTCCACAATGAACAAATGTCACAAAATGACATCATAACATACGCACAAACTCTCGAGAACTGTTTCAGCTGGGAAGCATGCAGATGCCTTAAAAGTCCATTTATGTTTGATTCGAAAACGTGGTTGGAGACTCCATAGGACGTGTGTGGCACAATCACAGACCCCCTGGAGGCTTGCAAAGGCCGAATTGACCTCTGTTTACCACCATGCAACTCCAAAATATTGGTAACAATGTGGAGGACTCCATATAGCTTTGCATTGACATGATTGGTTGACTGTAGGTTAGGGCGGGAGATCCTGTGTAAACACAAACTTACTTCCTTGACAACTTCCTTCACAACAGGTCCGCACTGCTCCGCAAGAAGTATGAATGCCCTGACTTCTGCAGAGGCTGTATGTCATATTGACCAGCGCCTTTAAAAGGAGTTTGTGTTTATATAGGACCTCCTGCCCACCCCGCACCTACCGTAAACCACCCTCTGCATTGTTAAAACATTTAGCAGGTGCACAGCGATGTAGTATGGAACTCAGTTTGGTCTCTGCATGTTTCTGGAGGCTCCGTAATTACGTCACACCCTCCATACGGAGCCTCCGACCACATTTTCAGATCAAAGCATAAATGGGCTTTTATGGCGGCCTTCTGCATCTGTGGTGGAATGTGACCGAGCTACAGCGGTATTTGAAAGACCATGAGACATCTCATCTGTGGTGGAATGTGACCGAGCTACAGCAGTGTTTGAAAGACCATGAGACATCTCATCTGTGGTGGAATGTGACCGAGCTACAGCAGTGTTTGAAAGACCATGAGACATCTCATCTGTGGTGGAATGTGACCGAGCTACAGCAGTGTTTGAAAGACCATGAGACATCTCATCTGTGGTGGAATGTGACCGAGCTACAGCAGTGTTTGAAAGACCGTGAGACATCTCATCTGTGGTGGAATGTGACCGAGCTACAGCGGTGTTTGAAAGACCGTGAGACATCTCATCTGTGGTGGAATGTGACCGAGCTACAGCGGTGTTTGAAAGACCGTGAGACATCTCATCTGTGGTGGAATGTGACCGAGCTACAGCAGTGTTTGAAAGACCGTGAGACATCTCATCTGTGGTGGAATGTGACTGAGCTACAGCAGTGTTTGAAAGACCATGAGACATCTCGAAAATCAGTCTTCTCACGGAAACGGCTTTCGATTCCGAATGGTTTGGCCTACAAAACAATTATGACCACTCTTTGGAAAGTACTTAAGTAAAAATAATTTAAAGTACTACTTAAGTAGTTTTTCTTGGTATCTGTACTTTACTATTTATATTTTTACCAACTTTTACTCAATTACATTCTGATTTTTAAAATGTTAAAACTTTTAAAAACCTTTTTACTATATTCATTTTCCCAACACCCCAAAGTACTTGTAACGTTTCGACAGGAAAATTGTCCAAAAGACACAATTATCAAGAGAACATCCTGGTCGTCCCTACTGCCCTGATCTGGCAGACTCACTAATGTTTAATTTGTACCGTATGTCCGAGTGTTTGAGGATGCCCCTGGATATCCGTAAGATTAAAAATACATTCGCTTTATGTAAGGACTTTGAAATGATTTATACTTTCAATTTTACTTTTGATACTCAATTACATTTTGGCAATTGTGTTTACTTTTGATACTTATGTATATTTAAAACCAGATACTTTTAGACTTTTACTCAAGTAGTATTTTACTGGGTGACTTCCACTTTTACGTTTCCTATTAGAGTATCTTTACTTTCACTGAAGTATGACAATTGGGTACTTTTCCCACCACTGGAGACTGGGTACATATACATATATAAGACACAAATGAATGTAGCAACTGCTGATTGTCCCCTTAAACCACATTTCATGACCCATGTGGTCAATTCATCAATATTCAAAGTTAAGGTCGCCTTTAAAATAATTTCTGTAATAGTGATAAAAAAAAACTGCACTTTGTCATAAATTACCTGAAAATGTAATCTGAACATGTGGATCCATGGTGGAAGAACATGGATCTTTTGTTATGTCTGAACATGTGGATCCATGGTGGAAGAACATGGTGGAAGAACATGGATCATTTGTTATGTCTGAACATGTGGTAACGAGGATGGAAGAACCTGGATATTTTGAAATGTCACTATACACCATTTGGGAACCATGGTGGAAGAACGTGGATAATTTAAAATGTTAGCGATATTGCGCGACATTGAGTGACATTGCACTATAGCCTACACTACCTGAAAACCCATTATTTTCAATGTATTTGAATATTGATGTTTGGACATACATTTCCATAATTTGTTAAAATTTGACACCAAGGCATATCTATAAAAGCTATTGAATCAGACATAAAGTAATTTTTGTAATATTGTGTAAATGAGTAAAATGCTATGCCAAATTGCAATTCTAATATGGAATTACTAGTATGACCCTCTTGACTTCTGGTAGATGTCTGTTATTTCCAAAATAATGGGTCATTTATGAACATTTCAACATGTTGTTATAATCTCCACCCGGCACAGCCAGAAGAGGACTGGCCACCCCACATAGCCTGGTTCCTCTCTAGGTTTCTTCCTAGGTTTTGGCCTTTCTAGGGAGTTTTTCCTAGCCACCGTGCTTCTACACCTGAATTGCTTGCTGTTTGGGGTTTTAGGCTGGGTTTCTGTACAGCACTTTGAGATATCAGCTGATGTACGAAGGGCTATATAAATACATGTGATTTGATTTGATTTGATTTGATTTGTGTATGGAGGTAGTTTTGTTTCCAAATAAGGAGTTAAATATGTAACAAAAAAACAACAAACATTTCCTGAGCTTTCTTTAACCTCATAGATATAGGACAGACACTTTCAAAACTTTATTCCTTGTGTTTTATTTTTTCACCGTCTATTTTTGCAATTTATGAATGCGTTATTCATTGTGTTTCTATTGGATTTGGTACAAAATTACAAATTAAATATTTTTCAGAAAAACATTTGTATATATATTTTTTGTACCAAAATGGGTCCTACAATTCAAAGTGAAAATAGTGGTACAATCATCTTAAAACAAGGCCATATGTCAGCTTATAACAGAGAAGGATGTGAGAGGAGCTGTACCTGCTCTTCTAAAAATGTAAAGGTCATATATTTTTCTTCTCTCTTCCTCAATTCACATGCGCTTGCCCTCGGTCTCAGGCGAGCCGCTCAAACGCTTGAGTCTGATAGGTTGATTTGACAGACTGAGCCGCTGTATATGTCTAATTCTGCAGCGTTGAATTTTAGTCGGCGTGTCAAACTCCAAATGCATAAAGCTGACTGGACCGCATCAGAAGTGTAGGAATAAGCCTGGATCTGTTGCTATTTCTCTGATATATAACTACCACGGAAAGTCCTAGTCAGGGAGGAAGTCACGCAACGATGATGTCATAATCATCTGCATTGCCCACGTTCCTAATTTGTTGGATGTGGAATCGAGATATAGCATTTTTTTAAATGTATAAATTCTGGAATATTTCTATGTATGTTTGTATGACACAAGTAGCACATTCCTATTTAGTAGATTGCTATTAGCAGCTCCTTGTTTACACCTGTAACAGATCTCCACATGGTATTAAAGAGCAATGTATGTGTCCTTAGAAAGAACCTGTGCATCATATTTTACCACCCATATGGCTAAATACATAATTACAAGCAAATCAATTCATTTGTTCAATCTGACTCAGAAGCCATAACTGATCTTTCATTATATTAAAAACAATAGTAAAGTCTTTATATGACATAAAATGATTGACAAAATACATAAAAAACCAGTTCAAAATAATATAGGTGAAGACATTACAGTTGTAGAGCTGTATGAGACCCCAGTAGTAGAGCTGTATGAGACCCCAGTAGTAGAGCTGTATGAGACCCCAGTAGTAGAGCTGTATGAGACCCCAGTAGTAGAGCTATCTGAGACCCCAGTCAGGACCCAGTAGTAGAGCTAGCTGAGACCCCAGTCAGTACCCAGTAGTAGACCCCAGTCGGTACCCAGTAGTAGACCCCATTCGGTACCCAGTGGTAGACCCCAGTCAGTACCCAGTAGTGGAGCTGTATGAGACCCCAGTCAGTACCCAGTAGTAGAGCTGTATGAGACTCCAGTCAGTACCCAGTAGTAGAGCTAGCTGAGACCCCAGTCAGTACCCAGTAGTAGAGCTGTATGAGACCCCAGTCAGTACCCAGTAGTAGAGCTGTATGAGACCCCAGTCAGTACCCAGTAGTAGAGCTGTATGAGACTCCAGTCAGTACCCAGTAGTAGAGCTGTATGAGACCCCAGTCAGTACCCAGTAGTAGAGCTAGCTGAGACCCCAGTCAGTACCCAGTATTAGAGCTGTATGAGACCCCAGTCAGTACCCAGTAGTAGAGCTAGCTGAGACCCCAGTCAGTACCCAGTAGTAGAGCTGTATGAGACCCCAGTCAGTACCCAGTAGTAGAGCTGTATGAGACCCCAGTCAGTACCCAGTAGTAGACCCCAGTCAGTACCCAGTAGTAGAGCTAGGTGAGACCCCAGTCAGTACCCAGTAGTAGAGCTGTATGAGACCCCAGTCAGTACCCAGTAGTAGAGCTAGCTGTATGAGACCCCAGTCAGTACCCAGTAGTAGAGCTGTATGAGACCCCAGTCAGTACCCAGTAGTAGAGCTATCTGGGATCCCAGTCAGTACCCAGTAGTAGAGCTATCTGAGACCCCAGTCAGTACCCAGTAGTAGAGCTAGCTGAGACCCCAGTCAGTACCCAGTAGTAGAGCTGTATGAGACCCCAGTCAGTACCCAGTAGTAGAGCTGTATGAGACCCCAGTCAGTACCCAGTAGTAGACCCCAGTCAGTACCCAGTAGTAGAGCTAGGTGAGACCCCAGTCAGTACCCAGTAGTAGAGCTGTATGAGACCCCAGTCAGTACCCAGTAGTAGAGCTAGCTGAGACCCCAGTCAGTACCCAGTAGTAGAGCTGTATGAGACCCCAGTCAGTACCCAGTAGTCGAGCTGTATGAGACCCCAGTCAGTACCCAGTAGTAGAGCTATCTGAGATCCCAGTCAGTACCCAGTAGTAGAGCTACCTGAGACCCCAGTCACTACCCAGTAGTAGAGCTGTATGAGACCCCAGTCAGTACCCAGTAGTAGAGCTAGCTGAGACCCCAGTCAGTACCCAGTAGTAGAGCTAGCTGAGACCCCAGTCAGTACCCAGTAGTAGAGCTATCTGAGACCCCAGTCAGTACCCAGTAGTAGAGCTAGCTGAGACCCCAGTCAGTACCCAGTAGTAGAGCTAGCTGAGACCCCAGTCAGTACCCAGTAGTAGAGCTAGCTGTGACCCCAGTCAGTAGAGAGTCAGTTGTTGACAGTCGGACACTTTGACAAGCTATCAAGTTTAGACCACAGAAGATTTGTAGAAGCATTGGCATTGTCCATGTTGTCGTGTTCCCTTGATGTTTAGCTAAATGTGGTCATTCTAATTAGATTTTTGCGACAGGGGTAGACCTAGTGGTAGCCCTCTCCCTGGGACATTGGTTTACACCACGGTTGGTGGTTTAGGGCCAGAAAAACATCTTCACCCGCCCCCTGCGGAAGACTATGCCATATGCTACTATAAAAATAGGCCGCCAATTGAAGTTTCTGTTCTGTCGTTCTTCCTGGCTGAAGTAATGTCAGTGTAGGCCTGGTATTTCCCATTTTTCTATGGCACATAATCATTTGATCAGTTCTCATGTATACCGTTTTAATTTAATTTGTAAAAGGAAAGAAGACAAATGTTACTTGTTTTTTTTGTGTGAATTTCTTCCTGTTCGGTTAGGGTTGTTGTTTGCTGTCCGGAGAGACCAGCTCGTCAGAATAATACAGGGTCATATCAGGAGATGGAACAGTCCCGCAATGACAACGGAACATGGACACTTTCAAAGGTTATCCATTAGAAATACAATTTGTTGAGCTGACATTAATATTCCATTTTATTTGTCTGCGGCATCACATGCAATTCGTTTTATTGGTTTGTAATGAAATTTAGAAAAAAAAATTCTCACTTTGATTTTTTATAATATTTTTTTTAAGTATGTATTTCTTTGCTATAGTTTCATGCTAACATACTTTTTAATTGTCGATATTGAGAAATCACTTTAATCCCTGTCACATCAATATGTGATGTGTAATCTTGTGACTCAAAGTAAAGTCTAAATTATTGCTTAAAATGGATAGTAAATATAAAAAGGATTTATTAACATCAGGTTTGCATTATGTCACAAGTTGAACTAAAACATGACAAATTCTAAAAAGATGGTGGTTGAAACAACACATTCTGTACCCTTGGGGAAGCTATCTTGTTCTCTCCTTAGATTAGAATTAGACACACGGATATGTTGTAGAGAAACGACTTCAATTAACATAGTCACTGACCTCATTATTATTGTGCTCTGAACCGAGAGGGAAAGTTTTCCTCCTTTGTCATTAGGACATTATAGAGATTTCCTCAAACTGTTCTAGTTGACTTCTAGCAGGAATCCATGTCAATAGACAACCACACCTAGTGCTCATATAAGTGTTCTGGGTTCATTTTATATGGTCTCAACAACATTACTTGCTAATTTATTCATTTGGGAGGAATTTAAATATACTGTATAACTGTGCCAATGGTCATTGCAGTGCCACAATCTAACGAGTCCAAGTTATTTGATGTGTGTTCTATCAAGACCTAATGGAAATGGTGTGTTTCCAGTCACACCCGTTCACGTCGTCTGAAGAGAACAGCTGGAAGACAGGCTTTGAAGTGTGTTGATGTTTCAGGACCTCTCTCCAGAGGGTCAGTACGGAAACTGCAGTACGGAAACTACAGGGTCAGTAGGGAGACTACAGGGTCAGTTGGGAGACTACAGGGTCAGTAGGGAGACTACAGGGTCAGTAGGGAGACTACAGGGCCAGTAGGGAGACAACAGGGTCAGTAGGGAGACTACAGGGTCACTAGGGAGACTACAGTAGGGAGACTACAGTATGGAGACTACAGTAGGGAGACTACAGGGTCAGTAGGGAGACTAGAGTAGGGAGACTAGAGTAGGGAGACTACAGTAGGGAGACTAGAGTAGGGAGGCTACAGTAGGGAGACTAATGTAGGGAGAGTACAGGGTCAGTAGGGAGACTACAGGGTCAGTAGGGAGACTACAGTAGGGAGACTACAGGGTCAGTTGGGAGACTACAGGGTCAGTAGGGAGACTACAGGGTCAGTAGGGAGACTACAGGGTCAGTAGGGAGACTACAGTAGGGAGACTACAGTAGGGAGACTAGAGTAGGGAGACTAAAGTAGGGAGAGTACAGGGTCAGTTGGGAGACTACAGTAGGGAGACTAGAGGGTCAGTAGGGAGACTACATGGTCAGTAGGGAGACTATATAGTCAGTAGGGAGACTAGAGTAGGGAGACTACTGGGTCAGTAGGGAGACTACAGGGTCAGTTGGGAGACTACAGTAGGGAGACTACAGAGTCAGTAGGGAGACTACATGGTCAGTAGGGAGACTACAGGGTCAGTTGGGAGACTACAGTAGGGAGACTACAGGGTCAGTAGGGAGACTACAGGGTCAGTAGGGAGACAACAGGGTCAGTAGGGAGACTAGAGTAGGGAGACTACTGGGTCAGTAGGGAGACTACATGGTCACTAGGGAGACAATAGTAGGGAGACTACTGGGACAGTAGGGAGACTACAGGGTCAATAGGGAGACTACAGTAGGGAGACTAGAGTAGGGAGACTACAGTAGGGAGACTACAGGGTCAGCAGTGAGACTACAGGGTCAGCAGTGAGACTACAGGGTCAGTAGGGAGACTACAGGGTCAGTAGGGAGACTACAGGGTCAATAGGGAGACTACAGTAGGGAGACTAGAGTAGGGAGACTAGAGTAGGGAGACTACATTAGGGAGACTACAGGGTCAGTAGGGAGACTACAGTAGGAAGACTAGACTAGGGAGTCTACAGTAGGGAGACAACAGGGTCAGTAGGGAGACTACAGGGTCAGTTGGGAGACTACAGTAGGGAGACTACATGGTCAGTAGGGAGACTACTGGGTCAGTAGGGAGACTACATGGTCAGTAGGGAGACTACAGTAGGGAGACTACAGTAGGGAGACTACAGGGTCAGTTGGGATAATACAGTAGGGAGACTACAGGGTCAGTAGGGAGACTACAGGGTCAGTTGGGAGACTACAGTAGGGAGACTACAGAGTCAGTTGGGAGACTACAGGGTCAGTAGGGAGACTACAGTAGGGAGACTACAGGGTCAGTAGGGGGACTACAGGGTCAGTAGGGAGACTACAGGGTCTATAGGGAGTCTACAGGGTCAGTAGGGAGAGTACAGGGTCAGTAGAGAGACCACAGTAGGGAGACTAGATTGTCAGTATGGAAACTTCAGTAGGGAGACTTCAGTAGATATACGCGTGCTACAAGTGGGTGCTGATATGGTGACCAGTGAGCTGAGATAAGACGGGCTTTACCTAGCAGAAACTTGTAGATAACCTGGAGCCAGTGGGTTTGGCGTCGAGTATGAAGAGAGGACCAGCCAACAAGAGCGTACATGTCACAGTGGTGGGTAGTATATGGGGCTTTGGTGACAAAACGGATGGCACTGTGATAGACTGCATCCAGTTTGTTGAGTATGGTGTTGGAGGGTATTTTGTAAATGACATCGCCAAAGTCGAGGATTGGTAGAATGGTCAGTTTTACGAGGGAATGTTTGGCACTATGAGTGAAGGAGGTTTAGTTGCGAAATAGGAAGCCGATTCTAGATTTAATTTTGGATTGGAAATGCTTAATGTGAGTCTGGGAGAACCAAGGGCTGTATCTGTTTCTGATCCTACATTTTTTGAAAGGGGAATGCTTATTTAAGATGGTGAGGAAAGCACTTTTAAAGAAAAACCAGGCATCCTCTACTGATGGGATGAGGTCAATTATCCTTCCAGGATACCTGGGCCAGGTCGATTAGAAAGGCCTGCTCGCTGTAGTGTTTTAGGGAGCGTTTGACAGTGATGAGGGGTGGTCGTTTGACCGCGCACCCATTACGGATGCAGGTAATGAGGCAGTGATCACTGAGTTTCTGGTTGAAAAAAGCAGAGGTGTATTTGGAGGGCAGGTTGGTTAGGATGATATCTATGAGGGTGCCCGTGTTTACGTATTTGGGGTTGTACCTGATGGGTTCATTGATCATTTGTGTGAGATTGAGGGCATCAAGCTTAGATTGTAGGATGGCCGTGGTGTTAAGCATGTCCCAGTTTTGGTCACCTAGCAGCTCGAGCTCTGAAGATAGATGGGGGGCAATCAGTTCACATATTGTGTCCAGGGCACAGCTGGGGGCAGAGAGTGGTCTACAGCAGGCGGCAATGGTGAGAGCCTTGTTTCTGGAAAGGTGGATTTTTAAAAGTAGAGGCTTGTTTGGGTACAGACCTGGATAGTAAAGACAGAACTTCTGCAGGCTATCTCTGCAGTAGATTGCAACACCGCCCCGTTCATAGCAAAGGATTCCATTTTTATTTGCAATAAATTTGCAAACAAATTGTAAAAAAACTGTTTTTGCTTTCTCATTATGGGGTATTGTGATGTCATTATGAGGTATGTAAGTCGCTCTGGATAAGAGCGTCTGCTAAATGACTTAAATGTAAATGTAATGTAATGTAATGTAAATGGATATTGTGATGTCATTATGGGGTATTGTGATGTCATTATGGGGTATTGTGATGTCATTATGGGTTATTGTGATGTCATTATGGGGTATTGTGATGTCATTATGGGGCATTGTGATGTCATTATGGGGTATTGTGATGTCATTATGGGGTATTGTGATGTCATTATGGGGTATTGTGATGTCATTATGGGGTATTGTGATGTCATTATGGGGTATTGTGATGTCATTATGGGGTATTGTGAGTAGATTGATGAGGAAAATGTTTTATTTCATCCATTTTAGAATAAGACTGTAATATAACAACATGTAAAATGTCCAGTGGTCTGATACTTTCCCAATTCACTGTACTACCTACCACCTGTGAATATTGAGGTGGCTTATTCTAATGCTTAGGCCTACACAATACCAATTCACTGTACTACCTACCACCTGTGAATATTGAGGTGGCTTATTCTAATGCTTAGGCCTACACAATACCAATTCACAAAATGACTGATTCGGTACATCATTGCATGGATGATAAGCTACACATCATAAAATATTTTGAGACAAATTACAGAAAATTAGAACTCAGTTGATTGAAATAGGCCTATAGCCTACTGATTACATTTTAATGCAGTCATCTTGGTTTTAATTTGAAGAATATTTTTATAAATCACTTGTTTGTGTTAATTGGAAAGAGATTGGCAACTTTGTTTTGAAGTTATCTGGAGTCACAGAGAGAAGGATACACCAAGTGAATTTAAGTTTAGCAGAGATCTACTGTGTAAAAGTTACGCAGGAAGGCAAAAAACATCTAACAACGCATTTAACTACGAGTCTTCTGATGCAGGCGATAGAGATTATGAGTGCTAATAATGCGTTGTTAATAGTGATGGTTTTGGGAAACAGCTTGGAGATTTAAAGATGCCCTACAAAGGTTTTAACAATAAACGTAAGATGTTTTTGGGAAACCAGGCCCTGATCTACAGCTAAGTGACGCAACCAGGGTGCCCTTCACAAGAACTGAGAAGAAGCCTGACTTAATAGCATCCAGACAGAGAGTTGGAGTGGTTCCTAACCTTCTAGAATCCAGACAGAGAGTTGGAATGGTTCCTTACCCTCTAGAATCTAGACAGAGAGTTGGAATGGTTGCTTACCTTCTAGAATCCAGACAGAAGGTCGGAATGGTTCCTGACATTCTCAAATCTAGACAGATAATTGTAAAGGTTCCTGGACCAGATCCTTGGCACCAGCCCCTTCCTGTAAAGAGCATGTTCAATTCCCCAAGTTAACAAAATGAAAAAATAGTTTGTGAATGTGTGTATAGCTGGGCTGTCTTGGTATGATCGATTCACCAGACTTTTTTTCTCCTCCGAGTCGTATCTGAATTAAGTGCTGTCTAGTAGTCAACATGGTGATTGAGTTGAACCGAAAAGGGAATTCATGTTGTCCCAAGCCTCTGACTGTTGTCTATCCAAGACGTGTTGAATATACACCCTGACACTGACTGAGGCTTGAGAATATACTACATGGACTTTTGTTACAGTTTTTGTGACCATGGCCAAATACATGACATTCCACCAATCTTACCATATTTATTTATAGGACATAGTAGCAAAGCTGTGTTTCATTTGACGTCAACTAAGCAGGTAAAAACAAGCTAATTTCCTGCAGCATTGAGGTCTGAACAGAGACTGTTAAATGTGGCTTCTCTGTCTACAAAAGTGTCCCCTTTGCCAATGCAGGCACGAGAAACAATTAGTAATGGAAAGTAACAAATGGTAGCCACCTGGACCTAGCAAACACACCAGGCCGAACTATTACCTGGCCAACACACCAGGCCGGATAATTACCTGGAAAACACAACAGACCTGATCATTACCTGGCCAACACACCAGACCAGATAATTACCTAGCCAACAGACCAGACCTGATCATTACCTGGAAAACACACCAGACCTGATCATTATCTGGCCAACACACCAGACCAGATCATTACCTGGAAAACACACCAGGCCTGATAAATTTTTTTCTATTTTCTTTCTATTTTTACTTTACTTTTCCCGTCCACATTCAATCATACTCCTCTAGCATCTTACCCAATCTTCAAACGTCCACTCTCAATCTTACTCCTCTAGCATCTTACCCAATCTTCAAACGTCCACTCTCAATCTTACTCCTCCCCTGACGTCGCCGTCCACATTCACATGAATTCAGACTCTTTCAGTCAGGCTATTTCAATCAGGCTCTTTCAATTAGGCTATTTCAGTCAGACTCTTTCAATCAGGCTATTTCAGTCAGACTCTTTCAGTCAGGCTCTTTCAATCAGGCTCTTTCAGTCAGACTCTTTCAATCAGGCTATTTCAGTGAGACTCTTTTAGTCAGGCTATTTCAATCAGGCTCTTTCAATTAGGCTATTTCAGTCAGACTCTTTCAATCAGGCTATTTCAGTCAGACTCTTTCAATCAGGCTATTTCAGTCAGACTCTTTCAATCAGACTCTTTCAGTCAGGCTCTTTCAGTCAGACTCTTTCAGTCAGGCTCTTTCAATCAGGCTATTTCAGTCAGACTCTTTCAATCAGGCTATTTCAGTGAGACTCTTTTAGTCAGGCTATTTCAATCAGGCTCTTTCAGTCAGGCTATTTCAGTCAGACTATTTCAATCAGGCTCTTTCAGTCAGGCTATTTCAGTCAGACTATTTCAATCAGGCTCTTTCAGTCAGGCTATTTCAGTCAGGCTATTTCAGTCAGACTCTTTCAATCAGACTCTTTCAGTCAGGCTCTTTCAATCAGGCTATTTCAATCACTCCTCAAGTCAGGCTCTTTCAGTCAGGCTATTTCAATCACTCCTCAAGTCAGGCTATTTCAATCACTCCTCAAGTCAGGCTCTTTCAGTCAGACTCTTTCAGTCAGACTCTTTCAGTCAGGCTATTTCAGTCAGGCTATTTCAATCAGGCTCTTTCAATCAGACTCTTTCAATCACTCCTCAAGTCAGGCTATTTCAGTCAGGCTCTTCAAGTGAGACTCTTTCAATCACACCACAAGTCAGGCTATTTCAGTCAGGCTATTTCAGTCAGACTATTTCAGTCAGGCTATTTCAGTCAGACTATTTCAGTCAGGTTCTTTCAGTCAGGTTCTTTCAGTCAGGCTCTTCCAGTAACCTGTCCAGTCAGGCTCTTCCAGTAACTCCTCCAGTCAGGCTCTTCCAGTAACTCCTCCAGTCAGGCTCTTCCAGTAACTCCTCCAGTCAGGCTCTTCCAGTAACTCCTCCAGTCAGGCTCTTCCAGTATCTCCTCCAGTCAGGCTCTTCCAGTAACTCCTCCAGTCAGGCTCTTCCAGTATCTCCTCATGCTCTTCCAGTATCTCTTCCAGTAACTCCTGCTGTCAGGCTCTTCCAGTAACTCCCCCAGCCAGGCTCTTCCAGTAACCTGTCCAGTCAGGCTCTTCCAGTAACTCCTCCAGTCAGGCTCTTCCAGTAACTCCTGCAGTCAGGCTCTTCCAGTAACTCCCCCAGCCAGGCTCTTCCAGTAACCTGTCCAGGCAGGCTCTTCCAGTATCTCCTCCAGTCAGGCTCTTCCAGTAACTCCTCCAGGCATCTCTTCCAGTAACTCCTCCAGTCAGGCTCTTCCAGTATCTCCTCATGCTCTTCCAGTAACTCCTCCAGTCAGGCTCTTCCAGTAACTCCTCCAGTCAGGCTCTTCCAGTAACTCCTCCAGTCAGGCTCTTCCAGTAACTCCTACAGTCAGGCTCTTCCAGTAACTCCTCCAGTCAGGCTCTTCCAGTAACTCCTCCAGTCAGACTCTTCCAGTAACTCCTCCAGTCAGACTCTTCCAGTAACTCCTCCAGTCAGGCTCTTCCAGTAACTCCTCCAGTCAGGCTCTTCCAGTATCTCCTCATGCTCTTCCAGTAACTCCTCCAGGCAGGCTCTTCCAGTAACTCCTCCAGTCAGGCTCTTCCAGTAACTCCTCCAGGCAGGCTCTTCCAGTAACTCCTCCAGTCAGACTCTTCCAGTAACTCCTCCAGTCAGGCTCTTCCAGTAACTCCTCTAGGCAGGCTCTTCCAGTAACCCCTCCAGTCACTTTTCCAGGCTCAATCAGTCACTCTTTATTCACATGTATTTTTATTTTCTTTAACACCTCCACCCCCTCTTCGGAGGACAAATATTAGAGTTTTTCCAGCTTTTTTACTACATATACATACATTTTACGTACGTGGTGCTTTTATATGAAGCAGTCATATAACAATAATACATTACCTAACATTAAAAAAAAATCCCAGCCCATCCCACCTATCACCATAGACCTCAGGTCCTTAGTCCCACCCCCTCAGCCTCTCTCAGCCCATCCCACCTATCACCATAGACCTCAGCTCCTTAATCCCACCCCTCAGCCTCTCTCAGCCCATCCCACCTATCACCATAGACCTCAGCTTCTTAGTCCCACCCCCTCAGCCTCTCTCAGCCCATCCCACCTATCACCATAGACCTCAGGTCCTTAGTCCCACCCCCTCAGCCTCTCTCAGCCCATCCCACCTATCACCATAGACCTCAGATCCTTAATCCCACCCCTCAGCCACTCTCAGCCCATCCCACCTATCACCATAGACCTCAGCTCCTTAATCCCACCCCTCAGCCACTCTCTGCCCATCCCACCTATCACCATAGACCTCAGCTCTTTAACTCCACCCCTCAGCCACTCTCAGCCATCCCACCTATCACCATAGACCTCAGCTCCTTAATCCCACTCCTCAGCCACTCTCAGCCCATTCCACCTATCACCATAGACCTCAGCTCCTTAATCCCACCCCTCAGCCACTCTCTGCCCATCCCACCTATCACCATAGACCTCAGCTCCTTAACCCCACCCCTCAGCCACTCTCAGCCCATCCCACCTATCACCATAGACCTCAGCTCCTTAATCCCACCCCTCAGCCACTCTCTGCCCATCCCACCTATCACCATAGACCTCAGCTCCTTAACCCCACCCCTCAGCCACTCTCAGCCATCCCACCTATCACCATAGACCTCAGCTCCTTAATCCCACTCCTCAGCCACTCTCAGCCATCCCACCTATCACCATAGACCACCCTCATTTGGTTTCCATGTGCCGTATATTTAAAATGTTGCTGTGATGTTTTACAATCTTTTTTAACCTTTCTAATCCTATAGTCTCCACAGATTGCGAGCTAAAGATGAGTCCTTTTCTAGGAGTATTATTATATTATCTATTGACTGACTATGGCTTTCCGAATCACCCAACACTGCTATTTGTAAGGTTGATTTGAAGTGCATTTGTGTTTTTTTAACCATTCCTGAACCTGTGACCAGAAACAAGCTACGTAGGAGCAATACTAGAATAAATGATCTGTTGGTTCTGTCTCTTCGCAGCAAAATCTACTGAGCTGAGATTGTTGTATGCCCCATATATATAGCATTCTGTTGGTGGCAAGAATTTTACATAATAATTTAAATTGAAAAACAAAGTGTTGAGTCAAGTGTCATTTTTGTACCAGTTCATTAACCATGTGCCATGGATTTGGTACATCAAACAACTCCTCCCATTTATTCTGCAACCTGTATGGTGCAGTTGTCAACATATTGGTCCTCAGATGAAACTGGTATATTTTTCTATTTGTAACAGTTCCATCCAGCCAATCTGTATCTTCAATATATGGCAGGCAAACATCCCATATATTTTTCGATTACTCCTCTGTTTAAATATCAGTAATAAATATAATATATATTTTTTTAAATCCGTAAAGAATGTTTTTTTTTGTTAATCGGTATATTTGAGTTTAACCATTACATTTGCTGTAATATTTGTTTTATCTTTTCTGGAGGATAAAACTGAAACTGTAACCAGCTATGTATGGCTTGTTAACAAAAGCGCGATAATTTAATCAAAATTTCATTTTCAATTAGTCAGAAATGAGAAGTTGTAATCTGTATGAAGGAAAAAAGGCCATTTTTGAACAAAGGATGAGCCTTCCTTAATAATCTACTGGAGAACCATTTGGGGTTTAAGTATAATTTATGTATGAGTGAAGGTTTTAGTGAGAGGTTTAAAGCTTTAATATTTAATAATTTTAGCCACCCAAACTCATAGTCATTACATAAATAGGCACATTTAATTTTGTCTGGATTAGCATTCCTAATAAAAGGAAATCATTTTTGCTCATAGGATTTAAAAAATGAGTAATCTGGAGTAGGCAGTGCCATTGGTAAGTAAGTAAACTGTGATAGGCCAAAGAGTTAAAACTCTTAAGGATCTGCCCCTTTTTTCAATTTGTCCTAAATACCCAAATCTAACTGTCTGTAGCTCAGGACCTGAAGCAAGGACATGCATAGTCTTTGTACCATTTGAAAGGAAACACTGACATTTTTTGAAATGTGAAAGGAATGTAGGAGAATATAACACATTAGATCTGATAAAAGATAATACAAAGACAAAACAAACCGTTCTTTTGATCTTTTTTGTACCATCGTCTTTGAAATGCAAGAGAAAGGCCATAATGTATTATTCCAGCCTAGGTACAGTTTAGATTTTGGCCACTAGATGGCAGCAGTGTATGTGCAAAGTGTTCGACTAATCCAATGAACCATTGCATTTCTGTTAACATTTTTGCATCAAGACTGCCCAAATGTGCCTAATTTGTTTATTAATAACTTTTCATGTTGAAAATGGTGCACTCTCCTCAAACAATAGCATGGCATTCTTTCACTGTAATAGCTATTGTAAATTGGACAGTGCAGTTAGATTAACAACAGATTTAAACTTTCTGCCAATAGCAGATATGTCTATGTCCCGTGAAATATTCTTATTACTTACAACCTACGTTTGCTCAACTGTGCCGTGGAAGGGACACCGATCGCAAATAAGTTTTTAATCAATATGGTTTTACAAGTATTTACCTCTCAATGTTTGTATCTACTTTTGCTTTCTAATGAAATTAATTGTGGTAAGTGAATTTATATTTTTTGAGATGTGAGTACCGAGTATGTCTACTTCACCATCAACCCATTTTATTAGTAAACTACAAGGTAGTGTAAACATTGTATTATTTAACGATCCAATACGTCATGTGGTACACTTGTCATAATTATGTTTAAGTCCAGAGAGACTAGAAAATGATCAAGATGTTCAATGAGACTGTGCAGGGATCCAGATTGTGGACTGGAGACATCAACATACATCGATCATTTTTGTTTTTATCCCCTGTATTTCTAACCCCTTGATGTTAGATCTCATTTGAATAGCTAGTATTTCAATGGCCATAATAAATAAATATGGAGACAACAGACAGCCTTGTTTAACTCCTCTTAAAAGCTACATACTTACTGAGAAGTAGCCATTATTTATTATTTTACACCTGGGGTTGCTGTACATAACTTAAACCGATTGTATAAGAGATTCACCAAAATTAAAGTAACCCAAGCATTGCTATATAAATTCTTCCAATCACTCTTTCAGTCACTCTTCTCTGAAGTAAAGTCTTTCTTTGTGTAAGTTCCTAAGACCTGTGGTTTGTCATGTCGACTAGGGGGGGTGGATCTTTGCTATAAAAGATCTCAGTTGCCATTATGTTGACCACTCTCAACTTTTCATGAGAGATACTGAACTGTTGAAAATCAAATGCTATTGCAAAAGCTTAATTATTATTAATGGTGAAGATTAAGCATAACTCTGACTGGTGTGTGATTTGCTCTCTCATCATTTGGTAATTAAGGACATTTCCATGACAGCTCTTCCAGAAATTCTCTTTTAGTCACTCTTCCTGGCAGGCTCTTCCATAAATGTTATTTTCACTCTTCCAGTCACTCTTTCCGTCACTTTTCCATTCAGGTGGTTTCTTTCAGTCACTCTTCCAGTCACTCTTCAAGTTAGGCTCTTTCAGTCACTATTCCAGTCAGGCTCTTCCATTCAGGCTCTTCCAGTTGCTATTGCAGTTAGGATCTTCTAATCAGGCCATGGCATACAGAGATTGGGCAGAAAGTCACTTGTCTGGCAGTGAGAGTCCCTTAAAACCTCTTAGTGCTACCCCCCTACTTTTTTCAATTTCCGCCTGAAGACATACCCAAATCTAACTGAATGTAGCTCAGCCACAGAACCAAGGATATGCATATTCTTGGTACCATTTGAAAGAAAACACTTAAATGTGAATTGAATGTAAGAGAATATAACACAATAGATCTGGTTTAGATAATACAATGAAAAAAACACATGTTTTATATTTGTATTGTTGTATCGTCATCTATAAAATTAACAAGATAAAACAAACATTCAGATAGGATGATGGGGACAATTTCAGTGAAAAACATGAGGGCAACAGTACCTGTGCAACGTTTCAGAATGATAACTTCAAAAATGAGTGTGCTTCATGACATTTATCATGAAGTCACCCAGGTGTCCCACACAAGTAGCCCAAATGTACCAAGTGGCCAAATTGGTGAAGGTATACATTTTGTAACAAATAACTATATACAAAATGCCAAAATGGTATTCTAACACACACACACACAAAATGGAGAAAAAAAAGATTAAAAAAATAAAAATAAAACATTTACAAAATAACATGGGTAACTATTTACACACTTTCAATATTTGGAAGACCTTCAGTCCTCCATCAAATCAAATGTATTTATATATATATATATGTGCCGGGTGGAGATTATAACAGAACATGGCCGAGATTTTTAAAACATTCATAGATGACCAGCAGGGTAAAATAATAATAATCACAGTAGTTGTAGAGGATGCAACAGGACAGCACCGCAAGAGTAAATATGAACAGTTTAGGGTTCCATAGCCGTAGGCAGAACAGTTGAAACTGGAACAGCAGTAAGGCCAGGTGGACTGGGGACAGCAAGGAGTCATCATGCCAGGTTGTCCTGACGCATGGTCCTAGGGCTCAGGTCCTCCGAGAGAGAGAACTAGAGAATTAGAGAGAGCATACTTAAATTCACACAGGACACCGGATAAGACAGGAGAAGTACTCCAGATATAACAGACTGACCCTAGCCACCCGACACATAAACTACTGCAGCATAAATACTGAAGGCTGAGACAGGAGGGGTCAGGAGACACTGTGGCCCCATCTGATGAGACCCCGGACAGGGCCAAAAAGGAAGGATATAACCCCAGCTACTTTGCCAAAGCTCTACACAATATTGTGAGTCTGATGCCAGGTGCCATATATATATATATATATATATATATATATATATATATATATATATATAGAGTACAGGGAACATAAGGTTGAATGTATAGACATGCTAGATCTACTGTCTCTTTTATATTATGACATTTCAGCTAGATCTACTGTCTCTATTATATTATGACAGACCAGCTAGATCTACTGTCTTCATTATATTACAACAGACCAGCTGTATCTACTGTCTCCATTTCACTTTGGCCATTGTTGTGGGCCTGCCCTCCCCTCAACAGCCTCAAATAGGCTATTTCGTGTGGGAAGGGGAGGGGCGGCAGACACACGCATCTCACATTTCAATACATTACATTTGTATATATTGCTTCTAAAATAAAATAAAAATCACAAATAATATTTTATATTATTAATTTCAAACAAGGGCATTTGCATGAGAAGAACTTACCAGTCCAAAACACTCTCCGTTCAAAAAATATTCCTCCACTTGGGAATCGCTAAATTAATCATCCTACAACAATCTCTGTCTCACTTTTCCGATCAATTTCTTCTAAAATTGTGTGTACACCTGTCTAGACTTCGATTTAGCTTTTCCTGACTTAGTCGCCATACTGATTGATATATAAACAGCTGAATCTGCGCGTTTACCAAACAATGCTGTGCGTAATATGCGTAGCTCCTACTGGTATAAAACTTCAATAGCGAATGACTCTCTTTACACCGGAGTTTACTACATGGGTTGGTCTTCCAACACATAACCATTGCATATTGCCTTTTACCTCAGCTCATTGGCTATCTACCCAGCTAGATTTCAAAACGATCAGTGGACATTGGGTTAAAATACAGTCAATCAACGAAACAGTGGTCATATCATTGGTGCACAGTGATGTCATTACTTGTTGTCTTCAAATCGGTTTCTTACAGTCAATACGTCCCGCGAAATGGCCCATCAGGTTTGGTTGTGTTACAAACAAACCATGTTACAAACAAATTAGTTGATCGCAATGAAACCAAACATGACTGGAAAAGTCACGTTTTGTGTGGGTATTTACCCTCGAATGTGTCATCGAAAATGGAATGAGACGGAATTCATGACACAAGCAGTTCAGGAAATGTTTCGTGTTAGGCTATAAAAACGGATTTTATCAAACAAAAGATCATTCATTGTGTAACAATGAGCGTTGGGATTACAGATGAAGATCGTTAAAGGTAAACAATTTAGTTTGTGATTATGCCTGTGCTGGTTGAAATATATATTTTTTTATGGGACTCAATCCTCAGATAATCGCATCGTATTCTTTCTCAGTAAATCATTTTTAAAAATCTGACAATGCAGTTGGATTAGCAAGATTCTAAGCTTTCGATACATTTTAGACACTTGTATTTTCATGAATGTTTAATATGACTATTTATGTAGTGATCACCATATGTTGTGGAATTTCAGCCCGCTACCAGGTTCCTTACGCAGAGAGGTTAACCTTCCACTAGCGGAACCCCTCGACAACATTCCGCTGAAAAGTCAGCGCGCAAAATTCAAAAATATTTTTTAGAAATATATAACTTTCACACATTAACAAGTCCAATACAGCAAATGAAAGATAAACATCTTGTTAATCTACCCATCGTGTCCGATTTCAAAAATGCTTTACAGCGAAAGCACAACTATTATGTTAGGTCAGAGCCGAGACACAAAACACACACAGCCATTTTCCAGACAAAGAGAGGAGTCACAAAAAGCAGAAATATTGATATAAATAAACACTAACCTTTGATGATCGTCATCAGATGACACTCATAGGACATCATGTTACACAATACATGTATGTTTTGCTCGATAATGTGCATATTTATATTAAAAAATCTCAGTTTACATTGGTGCCTTATGTGCAGTAATGTTTTTATTCCAAAACATCCATTGATTTTAATGCTGTCATCAATTGGTTGTACTCTTGGATTGAGCAGATTCCTGTACAATTCTGATAACTCCATGAAGGCCATAACTCTACCATTCCAATTTAAAATATCATTTAAGAGCAAAATACCCTTTTCAAACATCTTTCACATAATCACAGGTATTTTATCAACCAGCACATTTGAGTTCAGTCATAATATTTGTTTTTATATTTGTTCTATATTTTCAGGGGGATGAATTTGAAATTGTAGCCAGCTCTGCAATGCCTGTTTGAAAAAGAGAGATACTTTGAAAAAAGTATGATTTTCAATTAATCGAAAATGACAATCTGCACAAAGGCAAAAAGGCCATTTTTAAACAATGGATGAGCACTTCCTCCAAAGGGGGCAGTATTGAGGCCTAGTCTTAAGAGGTTAAACAACGGATTAGCTTTTCTGAGTAATCTACTTCAAGTAAAACGTTTGAATAACTGAAGATTTTAGAGAGGTTGAGTGCTTTTATATTTAATAATCTCAACCCACCCATTTTTTTTAGTGTCCAAGATAAAGCAAAATATTTTTTGCTCATATGATTTGAAAAAATTAGTCATCAGGAGTAGGCAGCGCCATAAGTAAGTGAGTAAACTGATATATGACTGAGGAGTTAATCAGGTCAGTTTTTCCCATAAATAGCCAGGTATTTACCTCTCCATGGTTGCAGGATCTTGTCTATTTTTATAAGTTTTCTATTGAAATTCATTGTGGAGAGCTTATTTATATATTTTGTGTTATGAATACCAAGTATGTCTACTTCACCATCAGCCCATTTTATAGGTAAACTGCAGGTTAATGTAAAAGTTGTATTTTTTAAAGATCCAACACGTGTTATTGTACAGTTATCATAATTAGGTTTTAGTCCAGAGAGTACAGAAAAGTGATCTAGATCTTCAATGAGACATTGCAGGGATCTAGCTCATGGACTTAATATAAAACTAGAGTCATCATCATACATGGACACCTTTGTTTTTAAGCCTTGGATTTCAAATCCTCTAATGTTAATGGATCTGATTTTAATAGCTATCATTTTGATGGCCATAATGAATATATATGGTGACAGCGGACACCCTTGTTTAACTCCTCTTGACAATTCAAAACTCTCTGAGAAGCAGCCTTTATATACTATTTTACACCTGGGGTTGCTATACATTATCTTTACCCATTTTATAAGATAATTACTGAGAAAAAAAAGGAAAAAAAATATCCAGTCTTTCAAATGCCTTTTCAAAATCTGCTATAAATAATAATAAATACCAGGCCTGGCATCTTAGATTTTTCCTGATGTTCTATTATTTCTAGTAGTTGTCGTATATTATCTCCAATGTATTGTCCATGTAAAAAACCTGTCTGATCAGGATGAACAATACCTGGTAAAACCATTTTAATTCTGAGTCCTCTGCATTTCTTTGTATCACAACATTGAAGTTGTGGGGCCTCCAGTTTTTTAGATAGACTGGGTCTTTATTTTTTGGGGGGGTATCCTGTGTGAGTTCACGGTGAACTCAATTTCAGTATTTTTGCATCACAACATTGAAGTGTAAGGGGCCTCCAGTTGTTTAGATAGACTGGGTCTTTATTTTTTCCATCTGGGTCTTGTTTTAATAATAGAGAAATTAGACCTTCCTGCTGAGTACCTGACAGACCACCATTTCTATAGGAGTAGTTAAAACAATCTAACAATGGAGCTTTTAGTATATCAAACACTGCTTGATATACCCCCTCCGGTATACCTCCAAGCCCTGGGGTTTTTCCAGACTGAAAGGATTTAATAGCCACAAAAAATGATTCCTCTGTAATATGGCCTTCGATCTGATCTTTCTGTCATTTGTTAATGACATTTACAAACAAATGCCTAATGACTTAATTCTTCCTGCTGCTGATGATATGGCTGGGACAATGCTGGGTGTAAAAAGCCCAACAACTTTAGTCAATGCCTTCATCAAACACTTTCATGATGCATCAATGACATGGCAGGAGGTTTTGAAACAATTACTGCTTCGCATACAAACCAGTGAATTCTATGCATTACAGGTTTTTCTATATATTTGTTATTTTACCTTTATTTAACCATGTGGCCATTTGAGAACAAATTCTCATTTACAACTGCGACCACATAAAGACTGATCTTCTTTAAAAAAAAAAATCTCCTAAACAATTATAACTGGCATTTATTTTATTTGACCTCTTGACCTTTATTTAACCAGGTGGCCAGTTGAGAACAAGTTCTCATTTACAACTGTGACCTGGCCAAGATAAAGCAAAGCAGTGCGACAAAACAACAACACAGTTACACATGGAATAAACAAATGTACAGTCAGCAACCCAATATAAAAAATATATACACAGTGTGTGCAAATGAGGTAAGATTCGGGAGGTAAGGCAATCAATAGGTCATAGTGGCGAAGCAGTTACAATATAGCAATTAAACACAGGAGTGATACATGTGCAGAAGATGAATGTGCAAGCAGAGATACTGGGGTGCAAAAGAGCAAAAAAGTAAATTAAATAAATAACAATATGGGGATGAGGTAGTTGGATGGGATAATTACAGATGGGCTATGGACAGGTGCAGTGATCTGTGAGCTGCTCTGACAGCGGATGCTTAAAGTTAGTGAGGGAGATATGATTCTCCAGCTTCAGTGATAAAAAAAATAAAAATTGTTCCAGTCATTGGCAGCAGAGAACTGGAAGGAAAGGCAGCCTAAGGAGGGATAAGCTTTGGGGGTTACCAGAGAAATATACATTCTGGAGCACTGGAGCACGTGCTACGAGTGGGTGCTGCTATGGTGACCAATGAGATGAGATAAGGCAGAGCTTTACCTAACAAAGACTTATAGATGACCTGGAGCCAGTTGGTTTGGCGACAAATATGAATCGAGGGCCAGCCAACGAGAGCGTACAGGTCATAGTGTGGTATATGGGGATTTGGTGGCGAAACGGATGGCACTGTGATATACTGCATCTAATTTGCTGAGTAGAGTAATGGAGGCTATTTTATAAATGACATCGCCGAATTCAAGAATCGGTAGGATAGTCAGTTTTATGAAGGTATGTTTGGCAGCATGAGTGAAGGAGGCTTTGTCGCGAAATAGGAAGCTGATTCTAGATTTCATTTTGGATTGGAGATGTTTAATGTGAGTCTGGAAGGAGAGTTTACAGTCTAGCCAGACACCTAGGTATTTGTAATTGTCCACATATTCTAAGTCAGAACTGTCCAAAGTAGTGATTCTGGACTGGCGGGCAGGTTCAGGCAGCGATCGGTGGAATATCATGCATTTAGTTTTACTTGCATTTAAGAGCAGTTGGAGGCCACGGAAGGAGAGTTGTATGTCATTGAAGCTTGTCTGGAAGTTAGTTAACACAGTGTCTAAAGAAGGGCCAGAAGTGGTGTCGGTGATCTGTTTGTTCATTTGGTCTGTAACAGTTTGGGTCAAGAGTGTCTAGAGTGTCTCCCCCTTTGAAGAGGGAGATGACGGCAGCCGCTTTCCAATCTGGATAAGATAATCACCAGCAGCAATAACTTATTCCACCTCTTACCACATCTAGATACTATTCTCAGTCTAAATTCACCATAATTAGTGCTTGTAATGTTACTGCCATCAGAGTTATTATGACAATCTAAAATAGAGCTTTCAAATGTCTCATATTTAGAACACATCCCAGCATTTCCATAGCAATTGATGTTTCACATGATCATGAAAGAGACCTTGCATAGAGACTTCACTAGAACTAGAGGCTTCACTACAGTACAAATGTATTCCTTACAATATGTTATTATTCCCCAATGCGCCTATTCTGATATCTTCCCCTTGCTTGTTGTAAACATATAGAAACTTGTAGATAAATACATTTAAAAAACATAGACAAACAATAAACACATTCAATTAATAAAACAGATCTCGACAATAGAGAAAGTGAGAGAAGAGAGCGAGATCAGGTGTGTGTGTGTATGCATAAGTCCGTATGTGTAAGCAAGAATGTAATTGAGTATGTGTATGTTCATATCCACTTCACAGTGTTCAGATATTGTTACAGTTCCCATACTTTCTTTCTTTCTTAACCTGAAGTCCCTGTAGAATTCAGTACAGCCATGGTGTTATGGAGCTGTCTCGGAATAGCTGTCCATCTATAAAGAGTTTGTCCACAAGGAGAAAGGAATGCTTACCCTTCTCCCTCTGTTGCCTTTGTACTGGATACAGTCTCCAACGAAGTTCATTTATCTCTCTTTGAAATTGGTAATTGAGACTGAATTGGGTCCCTTTAAGCTCCTTCCCGTGCTTTTGATAAGCTCCTTTTGTTGGTGGTGTTCAAATATTGCTATGATCGGTCGGGAAACATTGGTCTTGTAGCTCATCGTTCCAAATCTATGTTCACGCTGGAAAGCCACCTTGTTTACAGTCTCTATCAGATGTTTCAAGTCGGATTGCGCCCTCTGGATAATTGGATGTGTCCTCAGGTATCTAAAAAATATATATATTTTCACCCCTGCTACGACTTTGTATGTCTAGTCGCGACTCCTTCATCACCCTGTTTTCCCTTAGTAGACAATACATGTTGGAATCGTGGATTTTTACCTTGACTGTGAATGTCTTGTTTTCTCCTTGGAGCGTGAGAATTTCATTCTGGCTAAACTCCAAACTCCCTCTCAGCACTGCTACCTCCTCACACAACGTTTCCAGTGTTGCATGGATTCCAGCCCTGCTACCTCCTCACACAACGTTTCCAGTGTTGCATGGATTCCAGCCCTGCTACCTCCTCACACAACCTTTCCAGTGTTGCATGGATTCCAGCCCTGCTACCTCCTCACACAACCTTTCCAGTGTTGCATGGATTCCAGCCATGCTACCTCCTCACACAACGTTTCCAGTGTTGCATGGATTCCAGCCCTGCTACCTCCTCACACAACCTTTCCAGTCTTGCATGGACTCCAGCCCTGCTACCTCCTCACACCACTGTTCCAGTGTTGATGGATTCCAGCCCTGTTACCTCCTCACACCACGTTTCCAGTGTTGATGGATTCCAGCCCTGCTACCTCCTCACACCACGTTTCCAGTGTTGATGGATTCCAGCCAGAGCACTAGCCTCTACCTCAATGGTAAGTAAATCGTCCGTGTCTGTAGATGAATCTGTTTTTATTTTTTTGTTGGATTAAAGTTATTTTGTGAGGTGGTCGGATCTTTCCATGAGGGAGTATGTTGTTCCTCCATAGCTGTTGGTACTCATAGATTTCCCTCAGGATCTTCACAATGCATTATAGTTCTTCCACACCGATATCGACAAACCATTTCTGTATGGACCTCGCATTGTGCACGGGGGCATTGTCATGCTGAAACCAGAAAGGGCCTTCCCCAAACTGTAGTCAGAAAGTTGGAAGCACAGAATCATCTAGAATGTCATTGTATGCTGTAGCGTTAAGATTTACCTTCACTGGAACTACGGGTCCGAGCCTAAACCATGAAAAACAGCCCCAGACAAATATTCCTCCTCCACCAAACTTTACAGTTGGCACTATGCATTGGGACATGTAGCGTTCTCCTGGCATCCGCCAAACACAGATTTGTCCATCGGACTGGCAGATTCATCACTCCAGAGAACACGTTTCGACTGCTCCAGATTCCAATGGCGGTAAGCTTTACATCAGTCCAGCAGGAGCTTGGTATTGTGCATGGTGATCTTATTCTTGTGTGAGGCTGCTCGGAAATGGAAATCCATTTCATGAAGCTCCCGGACAGTTCTTATGCTGATGTTGCTTCCAGAGGCAGTTTGGAACTCCTTAAGGAGTGTTGCATCCAATACAGGCAGGAGACAGGATCTGAACCCAGTAGAAACACACCAATACAGGCAGGAGACAGGATCTGAACCCAGTAGAAACACACCAATACAGGTAGGAGACAGGATCTGAACCCAGTAGAAACACAGCAATACAGGTAGGAGACAGGATCTGAACCCAGTAGAAACACACCAATACAGGTAGGAGACAGGATCTGAACCCAGTAGAAACACACCAATACAGGTAGGAGACAGGATCTGAACCCAGTAGAAACACACCTTCAATAGCAGTGAGACAGGATCTGAACCCAGTAGAAACACACCTTCAATAGCAGTGAGACAGGATCTGAACCCAGTAGAAACACACCAATACAGGTAGGAGACAGGATCTGAACCCAGTAGAAACACACCTTCAATAGCAGTGAGACAGGATCTGAACCCAGTAGAAACACACCTTCAATAGCAGTGAGACAGGATCTGAACCCAGTAGAAACACACCTTCAATAGCAGTGAGACAGGATCTGAACCCAGTAGAAACACACCTTCAATAGCAGTGAGACAGGATCTGAACCCAGTAGAAACACACCTTCAATAGCAGTGAGACAGGATCTGAGCCCTGTAGAAACACACCTTCAATAGCAGTGAGACAGGATCTGAGCCCTGTAGAAACACACCTTCAATAGCAGTGAGACAGGATCTGAGCCCTGTAGAAACACACCTTCAATAGCAGTGAGACAGGATCTGAACCCAGTAGAAACACACCTTCAATAGCAGTGAGACAGGATCTGAACCCAGTAGAAACACACCAATACAGATAGGGGACAGGATCTGAACCCAGTAGAAACACACCTTCAATAGCAGTGAGACAGGATCTGAACCCAGTAGAAACACACCTTCAATAGCAGTGAGACAGGATCTGAACCCAGTAGAAACACACCTTCAATAGCAGTGAGACAGGATCTGAACCCAGTAGAAACACACCTTCAATAGCAGTGAGACAGGATCTGAACCCTGTAGAAACACACCTTCAATAGCAGTGAGACAGGATCTGAACCCAGTAGAAACACACCTTCAATAACAGTGAGACAGGATCTGAACACAGTAGAAACACACCTTCAATAGCAGTGAGACAGGATCTGAACCCAGTAGAAACACACCTTCAATAACAGTGAGACAGGATCTGAGCCCTGTAGAAACACACCTCCAATAACAGTGAGACAGGATCTGAACCCAGTAGAAACACACCAATACAGGTAGGAGACAGGATCTGAACCCAGTAGAAACACACCTTCAATAGCAGTGAGACAGGATCTGAACCCAGTAGAAACACACCTTCAATAGCAGTGAGACAGGATCTGAACCCTGTAGAAACACACCTTCAATAACAGTGAGACAGGATCTGAACCCAGTAGAAACACACCTTCAATAGCAGTGAGACAGGATCTGAACCCTGTAGAAACACACCTTCAATAGCAGTGAGACAGGATCTGAGCCCTGTAGAAACACACCTTCAATAGCAGTGAGACAGGATCTGAACCCAGTAGAAACACACCTTCAATAGCAGTGAGACAGGATCTGAACCCAGTAGAAACACACCTTCAATAGCAGTGAGACAGGATCTGAACCCTGTAGAAACACACCTTCAATAGCAGTGAGACAGGATCTGAACCCAGTAGAAACACACCTTCAATAACAGTGAGACAGGATCTGAACCCAGTAGAAACACACCAATACAGATAGGAGACAGGATCTGAACCCAGTAGAAACACACCTTCAATAGCAGTGAGACAGGATCTGAACCCAGTAGAAACACACCTTCAATAGCAGTGAGACAGGATCTGAACCCAGTAGAAACACACCTTCAATAGCAGTGAGACAGGATCTGAACCCTGTAGAAACACACCTTCAATAGCAGTGAGACAGGATCTGAGCCCTGTAGAAACACACCTTCAATAACAGTGAGACAGGATCTGAACCCAGTAGAAACACACCAATACAGGTAGGAGACAGGATCTGAACCCAGTAGAAACACACCTTCAATAGCAGTGAGACAGGATCTGAACCCAGTAGAAACACACCTTCAATAGCAGTGAGACAGGATCTGAACCCTGTAGAAACACACCTTCAATAACAGTGAGACAGGATCTGAACCCAGTAGAAACACACCTTCAATAGCAGTGAGACCGGATCTGAACCCAGTAGAAACACACCTTCAATAGCAGTGAGACAGGATCGGAACCCTGTAGAAACACACCTTCAATAGCAGTGAGACAGGATCTGAGCCCTGTAGAAACACACCTTCAATAGCAGTGAGACAGGATCTGAACCCAGTAGAAACACACCTTCAATAGCAGTGAGACAGGATCTGAACCCAGTAGAAACACACCTTCAATAGCAGTGAGACAGGATCTGAACCCAGTAGAAACACACCTTCAATAGCAGTGAGACAGGATCTGAACCCTGTAGAAACACACCTTCAATAGCAGTGAGACAGGATCTGAACCCAGTAGAAACACACCTTCAATAACAGTGAGACAGGATCTGAACACAGTAGAAACACACCTTCAATAGCAGTGAGACAGGATCTGAACCCAGTAGAAACACACCTTCAATAGCAGTGAGACAGGATCTGAACCCAGTAGAAACACACCTTCAATAGCAGTGAGACAGGATCTGAACCCAGTAGAAACACACCTTCAATAGCAGTGAGACAGGATCTGAACCCTGTAGAAACACACCTTCAATAGCAGTGAGACAGGATCTGAACCCAGTAGAAACACACCTTCAATAACAGTGAGACAGGATCTGAACACAGTAGAAACACACCTTCAATAGCAGTGAGACAGGATCTGAACCCAGTAGAAACACACCTTCAATAACAGTGAGACAGGATCTGAGCCCTGTAGAAACACACCTCCAATAACAGTGAGACAGGATCTGAACCCAGTAGAAACACACCAATACAGGTAGGAGACAGGATCTGAACCCAGTAGAAACACACCTTCAATAGCAGTGAGACAGGATCTGAACCCAGTAGAAACACACCTTCAATAGCAGTGAGACAGGATCTGAACCCTGTAGAAACACACCTTCAATAACAGTGAGACAGGATCTGAACCCAGTAGAAACACACCTTCAATAGCAGTGAGACAGGATCTGAACCCAGTAGAAACACACCTTCAATAGCAGTGAGACAGGATCTGAGCCCTGTAGAAACACACCTTCAATAGCAGTGAGACAGGATCTGAACCCAGTAGAAACACACCTTCAATAGCAGTGAGACAGGATCTGAACCCAGTAGAAACACACCTTCAATAGCAGTGAGACAGGATCTGAACCCTGTAGAAACACACCTTCAATAGCAGTGAGACAGGATCTGAACCCAGTAGAAACACACCTTCAATAACAGTGAGACAGGATCTGAACCCAGTAGAAACACACCAATACAGATAGGAGACAGGATCTGAACCCAGTAGAAACACACCTTCAATAGCAGTGAGACAGGATCTGAACCCAGTAGAAACACACCTTCAATAGCAGTGAGACAGGATCTGAACCCAGTAGAAACACACCTTCAATAGCAGTGAGACAGGATCTGAACCCTGTAGAAACACACCTTCAATAGCAGTGAGACAGGATCTGAGCCCTGTAGAAACACACCTTCAATAACAGTGAGACAGGATCTGAACCCAGTAGAAACACACCAATACAGGTAGGAGACAGGATCTGAACCCAGTAGAAACACACCTTCAATAGCAGTGAGACAGGATCTGAACCCAGTAGAAACACACATTCAATAGCAGTGAGACAGGATCTGAACCCTGTAGAAACACACCTTCAATAACAGTGAGACAGGATCTGAACCCAGTAGAAACACACCTTCAATAGCAGTGAGACCGGATCTGAACCCAGTAGAAACACACCTTCAATAGCAGTGAGACAGGATCTGAACCCTGTAGAAACACACCTTCAATAGCAGTGAGACAGGATCTGAGCCCTGTAGAAACACACCTTCAATAGCAGTGAGACAGGATCTGAACCCAGTAGAAACACACCTTCAATAGCAGTGAGACAGGATCTGAACCCTGTAGAAACACACCTTCAATAGCAGTGAGACAGGATCTGAACCCAGTAGAAACACACCTTCAATAACAGTGAGACAGGATCTGAACCCAGTAGAAACACACCAATACAGATAGGAGACAGGATCTGAACCCAGTAGAAACACACCTTCAATAGCAGTGAGACAGGATCTGAACCCAGTAGAAACACACCTTCAATAGCAGTGAGACAGGATCTGAACCCAGTAGAAACACACCTTCAATAGCAGTGAGACAGGATCTGAACCCAGTAGAAACACACCTTCAATAGCAGTGAGACAGGATCTGAACCCTGTAGAAACACACCTTCAATAGCAGTGAGACAGGATCTGAACCCAGTAGAAACACACCTTCAATAGCAGTGAGACAGGATATGAACCCTGTAGAAACACACCTTCAATAGCAGTGAGACAGGATCTGAACCCAGTAGAAACACACCTTCAATAACAGTGAGACAGGATCTGAACCCAGTAGAAACACACCAATACAGGTAGGAGACAGGATCTGAACCCAGTAGAAACATACCTTCAATAACAGTGAGACAGGATCTGAACCCAGTAGAAACACACCTTCAATTACAGTGAGACAGGATCTGAACCCTGTAGAAACACACCTTCAATAACAGTGAGACAGGTTCTGAACCCTGTAGAAACACACCTTCAATAACAGTGAGACAGGATCTGAACCCAGTAGAAACACACCTTCAATTACAGTGAGACAGGATCTGAACCCTGTAGAAACACACCTTCAATAACAGTGAGACAGGATCTGAACCCTGTAGAAACACACCTTCAATAGCAGTGAGACAGGATCTGTACCCCGTAGAAACACACCTTCAATAACAGTGAGACAGGATCTGAACCCTGTAGAAACACACCTTCAATAGCAGTGAGACAGGATCTGTACCCCGTAGAAACACACCTTTATAAATAGCCGTGAGGAGCCGTTTGTGAGGAGGCGTGTCTCAGATATAACCAATGGGAGTGGTCGAGATGGGATTTGCCTTGTTATCAAAACTGTAGCACAAAGTTTCACTCTGAACACTTCACCACAAATTAACTTTTACTTTTTCAATAAATTGTGAAAGACATTGGTGTGTTTTTTCACTATCTAATCAGGGCATGGGGTTGTTCTCCATCTAATCATGGCATGGGGTTGTTCACGATCTAATCATGGCATGGGGTTGTTCACTATCTAATCATGGGGTTGTTCACTATCTAATCATGGGTTGTTCACTATCTAATCATGGGTTGTTCACTATCTAATCAGGGCATGGGGTTGTTCACTATCTAATCATGGCATGGGGTTGTTCACTATCTAATCAGGGCATGGGGTTGTTCACTATCTAATCATGGCATGGGGTTGTTCACTATCTAATCATGGCATGGGGTTGTTCACTATCTAATCATGGGTTGTTCACTATCTAATCATGGGGTTGTTCACTATCTAATCAGGGCATGGGGTTGTTCACTATCTAATCATGGCATGGGGTTGTTCACTATCTAATCATGGGGTTGTTCACTATCTAATCATGGGGTTGTTCACTATCTAAACATGGGGTTGTTCACTATCTAATCATGGCATGGGGTTGTTCACTATCTAATCATGGGGTTGTTGACTATCTAATCATGGGGTTGTTCACTATCTAATCATGGGGTTGTTCACTATCTAATCATGGGGTTGTTCACTATCTAATCAGGGCATGGGGTTGTTCACTATCTAATCATGGGGTTGTTCACTATCTAATCAAGGGGTTGTTCACTATCTAATCATGGGGTTGTTCACCATCTAATCATGGGGTTGTTCACTATCTAATCATGGGGTTGTTCACCATCTAATCATGGGGTTGTTCACTATCTAATCAGGGCATGGGGTTGTTCACTATCTAATCATGGGGTTGTTCACTATCTAATCATGGGGTTGTTCACTATCTAATCATGGGGTTGTTCACTATCTAATCATGGGGTTGTTCACTATCTAATCATGGCATGGGATTGTTCACTATCTAATCATGGGGTTGTTCACTATCTAATCATGGGGTTGTTCACTATCTAATCATGGGGTTGTTCACTATCTAATCATGGGGTTGTTCACTATCTAATCATGGGGTTGTTCACTATCTAATCATGGGGTTGTTCACTATCTAATCATGGGGTTGTTCACTATCTAATCATGGGGTTGTTCACTATCTAATCATGGGGTTGTTCACTATCTAATCATGGGGTTGTTCACTATCTAATCATGGGGTTGTTCACTATCTAATCATGGGGTTGTTCACTATCTAATCATGGGGTTGTTCACTATCTAATCATGGGGTTGTTCACTATCTAATCATGGGGGGTTGTTCACTATCTAATCATGGGGTTGTTCACTATCTAATCATGGGGTTGTTCACTATCTAATCATGGGGTTGTTCACTATCTAATCATGGGGGGGTTGTTCACTATCTAATCATGGCATGGGGTTGTTCACTATCTAATCATGGGGTTGTTCACTATCTAATCATGGGGTTGTTCACTATCTAATCATGGGGTTGTTCACTATCTAATCATGGGGTTGTTCACTATCTAATCATGGGGTTGTTCACTATCTAATCATGGGGTTGTTCACTATCTAATCATGGCATGGGGTTGTTCACTATCTAATCATGGGGTTGTTCACTATCTAATCATGGGGGTTGTTCACTATCTAATCATGGGGTTGTTCACTATCTAATCATGGCATCTAATCATGGGGTTGTTCACTATCTAATCATGGGGTTGTTCACTATCTAATCATGGGGTTGTTCACTATCTAATCATGGGGTTGTTCACTATCTAATCATGGGGTTGTTCATGGGGTTGTTCACTATCTAATCATGGGGTTGTTCACTATCTAATCATGGTTCACTGGGGTTGTTCACTATCTAATCATGGGGTTGTTCACTATCTAATCATGGGGTTGTTCACTATCTAATCATGGGGTTGTTCACTATCTAATCATGGGGTTGTTCACTATCTAATCATGGGGTTGTTCACTATCTAATCATGGGGTTGTTCACTATCTAATCATGGGGTTGTTCACTATCTAATCATGGGGTTGTTCACTATCTAATCATGGGGTTGTTCACTATCTAATCATGGGGTTGTTCACTATCTAATCATGGGGTTGTTCACTATCTAATCATGGGGTTGTTCACTATCTAATCATGGGGTTGTTCACTATCTAATCATGGGGTTGTTCACTATCTAATCATGGGGTTGTTCACTATCTAATCAGGGCATGGGGTTGTTCACTATCTAATCATGGGGTTGTTCACTATCTAATCATCTAATCATGGTTGGGGTTGTTCACCATCTAATCATGGGGTTGTTCACTATCTAATCATGGGGGGTTGTTCACTATCTAATCATGGGGTTGTTCACTATCTAATCATGGGGTTGTTCACTATCTAATCATGGGGTTGTTCACTATCTAATCATGGGGTTGTTCACTATCTAATCATGGGGTTGTTCACTATCTAATCATGGGGTTGTTCACTATCTAATCATGGGGTTGTTCACTATCTAATCATGGGGTTGTTCACTATCTAATCATGGGGTTGTTCACTATCTAATCATGGGGTTGTTCACTATCTAATCATGGGGTTGTTCACTATCTAATCATGGGGTTGTTCACTATCTAATCATGGGGTTGTTCACTATCTAATCATGGGGTTGTTCACTCTATCTAATCATGGGGGGTTGTTCACTATCTAATCATGGGGTTGTTCACTGGGGTTGTTCACTATCTAATCATGGGGTTGTTCACTATCTAATCATGGGGTTGTTCACTATCTAATCATGGGGTTGTTCACTATCTAATCATGGGGTTGTTCACTATCTAATCATGGGGTTGTTGTTCACTAATCTAATCAATCATGGGGGGTTGTTCACTATCTAATCATGGGGTTGTTCACTATCTAATCATGGGGTTGTTCACTATCTAATCATGGGGTTGTTCACTATCTAATCATGGGGTTGTTCACTATCTAATCATGGCATGGGGTTGTTCAATCTATCTAATCATGGGGTTGTTCACTATCTAATCATGGGGGGTTGTTCACTATCTAATCATGGGGGGTTGTTCACTATCTAATCATGGGGTTGTTCACTATCTAATCATGGGGTTGTTCACTATCTAATCATGGGGTTGTTCACTATCTAATCATTGTTCACTATCTAATCATGGGTTGTTCACTATCTAATCATGGGGTTGTTCACTATCTAATCATGGGGTTGTTCACCATCTAATCATGGGGTTGTTCACTATCTAATCATGGGGTTGTTCACTATCTAATCATGGGGTTGTTCACTATCTAATCATGGGGTTGTTCACATGGGGTTGTTCACTATCTAATCATGGGGTTGTTCACCATCTAATCATGGGGTTGTTCACTATCTAATCATGGCATGGGGTTGTTCACTATCTAATCATGGGGTTGTTCACTATCTAATCATGGGGTTGTTCACTATCTAATCATGGGGTTGTTCACTATCTAATCATGGGGTTGTTCACTATCTAATCATGGGGTTGTTCACTATCTAATCATGGGGTTGTTCACTATCTAATCATGGCATGGGGTTGTTCACTATCTAATCATGGGGTTGTTCACTATCTAATCATGGGGTTGTTCACTATCTAATCATGGGGTTGTTCACTATCTAATCATGGGGTTGTTCACTATCTAATCATGGGGTTGTTCACTATCTAATCATGGGGTTGTTCACTATCTAATCATGGGGTTGTTCACTATCTAATCATGGGGTTGTTCACTATCTAATCATGGGGTTGTTCACTATCTAATCATGGGGTTGTTCACTATCTAATCATGGGGTTGTTCACTATCTAATCATGGCATGGGGTTGTTCACTATCTAATCATGGGGTTGTTCACTATCTAATCATGGGGTTGTTCACTATCTAATCATGGGGTTGTTCACTATCTAATCATGGGGGGTTGTTCACTGTTCACTATCTAATCATGGGGTTGTTCACTATCTAATCATGGGGTTGTTCACTATCTAATCATGGGGTTGTTCACTATCTAATCATGGGGTTGTTCACTATCTAATCATGGGGTTGTTCACTATCTAATCATGGGGGGTTGTTCACTATCTAATCATGGGGTTGTTCACTATCTAATCATGGGGTTGTTCACTATCTAATCATGGGGTTGTTCACTATCTAATCATGGGGTTGTTCACTATCTAATCATGGGGTTGTTCACTATCTAATCATGGGGTTGTTCACTATCTAATCATGGCATGGGGTTGTTCACTATCTAATCATGGGGTTGTTCACTATCTAATCATGGTATGGGGTTGTTCACTATCTAATCATGGGGTTGTTCACTATCTAATCATGGGGTTGTTCACTATCTAATCATGGGGGGTTGTTCACTATCTAATCATGGGGTTGTTCACTATCTAATCATGGGGTTGTTCACTATCTAATCATGACATCTAATCATGGGGTTGTTCACTATCTAATCATGGGTTGTTCACTATCTAATCATGGGGTTGTTCACTATCTAATCATGGGGTTGTTCACTATCTAATCATGGGGTTGTTCACTATCTAATCATGGGGTTGTTCACTATCTAATCAGGGCATCTAATCATGGGGTTGTTCACTATCTAATCATGGGGTTGTTCACCATCTAATCATGGGGTTGTTCACTATCTAATCATGGCATGGGGTTGTTCACTATCTAATCATGGGGTTGTTCACTATCTAATCATGGCATGGGGTTGTTCACTATCTAATCATGGGGTTGTTCACTATCTAATCATGGGGTTGTTCACCATCTAATCATGGGGTTGTTCACTATCTAATCATGGGGTTGTTCACTATCTAATCATGGGGTTGTTCACTATCTAATCATGGGGTTGTTCACTATCTAATCATGGGGTTGTTCACTTCTAATCATATGGGGTTGTTCTAATCTAATCATGGGGTTGTTCATCTAATCATGGGGTTGTTCACTATCTAATCATGGGGTTGTTCACTATCTAATCATGACATGGGGTTGTTCACTATCTAATCATGGCATGGGGTTGTTCACTATCTAATCATGGGGTTGTTCACTATCTAATCATGGGGTTGTTCACTATCTAATCATGGGGTTGTTCACTATCTAATCATGGGGTTGTTCACTATCTAATCATGGGGTTGTTCACTATCTAATCATGGCATGGGGTTGTTCACTATCTAATCATGGGGTTGTTCACTATCTAATCATGGGGTTGTTCACTATCTAATCATGGGGGGGTTGTTCACTATCTAATCATGGGGTTGTTCACTATCTAATCATGGGGTTGTTCACTATCTAATCATGGGGTTGTTCACTATCTAATCATGGGGTTGTTCACTATCTAATCATGGGGTTGTTCACTATCTAATCATGGGGTTGTTCACTATCTAATCATGTTTGTTCACTATCTAATCATGGGGTTGTTCACTATCTAATCATGGGGTTGTTCACTATCTAATCATGGGGGTTGTTCACTATCTAATCATGGGGTTGTTCACTATCTAATCATGGGGTTGTTGTTGTTCACTATCTAATCATGGCATGGGGTTGTTCACTATCTAATCATGGGGTTGTTCACTATCTAATCATGGCATGGGGTTGTTCACTATCTAATCATGGGGTTGTTCACTATCTAATCATGGGGTTGTTCACTATCTAATCATGACTATCTAATCATGGGGTTGTTCACTATCTAATCATGGCATGGGGTTGTTCATCTAATCATAATCAATGACATGGGGTTGTTCACTATCTAATCATGGGGTTGTTCATCTAATCATGGGGTTGTTCACTATCTAATCATGGCATGGGGTTGTTCACTATCTAATCATGGGGTTGTTCAATCTATCTAATCATGACATGGGGTTGTTCACTATCTAATCATGACTATCTAATCATGGGGTTGTTCACTATCTAATCATGGGGTTGTTCACTATGGGGTTGTTCACTATCTAATCATGGGGGTTGTTCACTATCTAATCATGGGGTTGTTCACCATCTAATCATGGGGTTGTTCACTATCTAATCATGGGGTTGTTCACTCTAATCATCTAATCATGACTATCTAATCATGGGGTTGTTCACTATCTAATCATGGCATGGGGTTGTTCACTATCTAATCATGTTCACATGGGGTTGTTCACTATCTAATCATGGGGGTTGTTCACTATCTAATCATGGGGTTGTTCACTATCTAATCATGGGGTTGTTCATGGGGTTGTTCACCATCTAATCATTGTTCACTATCTAATCATGGGTTGTTCACTATCTAATCATGACATGGGGTTGTTGTTGTTCACTATCTAATCATGGGGTTGTTCATCTAATCATGGGGTTGTTCACTATCTAATCATGACATGGGGTTGTTCACTATCTAATCATGGGGTTGTTCATCTAATCATGGGGTTGTTCACTATCTAATCATGGGGTTGTTCACTATCTAATCATGGGGTTGTTCACTATCTAATCATGGGGTTGTTCACTATCTAATCATGGGGTTGTTCACTCTATCTAAATCATGGCATGGGGTTGTTCACTATCTAATCATGGGGTTGTTCACTATCTAATCAGGGCATGGGGTTGTTCACTATCTAATCATGGGGTTGTTCACTATCTAATCATGGGGTTGTTCACTATCTAATCATGGGGTTGTTCACTATCTAATCATGGGGTTGTTCACTATCTAATCATGGCATGGGGTTGTTCACTATCTAATCATGGGGTTGTTCACTATCTAATCATTGTTCACTATCTAATCATGGGGTTGTTCACTATCTAATCATGACATGGGGTTGTTCACTATCTAATCATGGCATGGGGTTGTTCACTATCTAATCATGGGGTTGTTCACTATCTAATCATGGGGTTGTTCACTATCTAATCAGGGCATGGGGTTGTTCACCATCTGATCATGGGGTTGTTCACCATCTAATCATGGGGTTGTTCACTATCTAATCATGGGGTTGTTCACTATCTAATCATGGGGTTGTTCACTATCTAATCATGGGGTTGTTCACTATCTAATCATGGGGTTGTTCACTATCTAATCATGGGGTTGTTCACTATCTAATCATGGGGTTGTTCACTATCTAATCATGGGGTTGTTCACTATCTAATCATGACATGGGGTTGTTCACTATCTAATCATGGCCATCTAATCATGGGGTTGTTCACTATCTAATCATGGGGTTGTTCACTATCTAATCAGGCATGGGGTTGTTCACTATCTAATCATGGGGTTGTTCACTATCTAATCATGGGGTTGTTCACTATCTAATCATGGCATCTAATCATGGGGTTGTTCACTATCTAATCAGGGCATGGGGTTGTTCACTATCTAATCATGGGGTTGTTCACTATCTAATCTAATGGCATGGGGTTGTTCACATCTAATCATGGGGTTGTTCACTATCTAATCATGGGGTTGTTCACTATCTAATCATGACACTATCTAATCATGGGGTTGTTCACTATCTAATCATGACATGGGGTTGTTCACTATCTAATCATGACATGGGGTTGTTCACTATCTAATCATGACATGGGGTTGTTCACTATCTAATCATGGCATGGGGTTGTTCACCATCTAATCATGGGGTTGTTCACTATCTAATCATGGGGTTGTTCACTATCTAATCATGACATGGGGTTGTTCACTATCTAATCATGGCATGGGGTTGTTCACTATCTAATCATGGGGTTGTTCACTATCTAATCAGGGCATGGGGTTGTTCACCATCTAATCATGGGGTTGTTCACCATCTAATCATGGGGTTGTTCACTATCTAATCATGGGGTTGTTCACTATCTAATCATGGGGTTGTTCACTATCTAATCATGGCATGGGGTTGTTCACCATCTAATCATGGGGTTGTTCACTATCTAATCATGGGGTTGTTCACTATCTAATCATGGGGTTGTTCACTGGGGTTGTTCACTATCTAATCATGGGGTTGTTCATCTAATCATGGGGTTGTTCACTATCTAATCATGGGGTTGTTCACTATCTAATCATGGGGTTGTTCACTATCTAATCAGGGCACTATCTAATCATGGGGTTGTTCACCATCTGATCATGGGGTTGTTCACCATCTAATCATGGGGTTGTTCACTATCTAATCATGGGGTTGTTCACTATCTAATCATGGGGTTGTTCACTATCTAATCATGGGGTTGTTCACTATCTAATCATGGGGTTGTTCACTATCTAATCATGGGGTTGTTCACTATCTAATCATGGGGTTGTTCACTATCTAATCATGACATGGGGTTGTTCACTATCTAATCAGGCCATGGGGTTGTTCACTATCTAATCAGGGCATGGGGTTGTTCACCATCTAATCATGGGGTTGTTCACTATCTAATCATGGGGTTGTTCACTATCTAATCATGGGGTTGTTCACTATCTAATCAGGGCATGGGGTTGTTCACTATCTAATCATGGGGTTGTTCACTATCTAATCATGGGGTTGTTCACTATCTAATCATGGGGTTGTTCACTATCTAATCATGGGGTTGTTCACTATCTAATCATGGGGGTTGTTCACTATCTAATCATGGGGTTGTTCACTATCTAATCATGGGCATGGGGTTGTTCACTATCTAATCATGGGGTTGTTCACTATCTAATCATGGGGTTGTTCACTATCTAATCATGGGGTTGTTCACTATCTAATCATGGGGTTGTTCACTATCTAATCATGGGGTTGTTCACTATCTAATCATGGGGTTGTTCACTATCTAATCATGGGGTTGTTCACTATCTAATCATGGGGTTGTTCACTATCTAATCATGGCATGGGGTTGTTCACTATCTAATCATGGCATGGGGTTGTTCACTATCTAATCAGGGCATGGGGTTGTTCACTATCTAATCATGGGGTTGTTTACTATCTAATCAGGGCATGGGGTTGTTCACTATCTAATCATGGGGTTGTTCACTATCTAATCAGGGGTTGTTCACTATCTAATCATGGGGTTGTTCACTATCTAATCTAATCTAATCATCATGGGGTTGTTCACTATCTAATCATGGCATGGGGTTGTTCACTATCTAATCATGGGGTTGTTCACTATCTAATCAGGGCATGGGGTTGTTCACTATCTAATCATGGGGTTGTTCACTATCTAATCATGGCATGGGGTTGTTCACTATCTAATCATGGGGTTGTTCACTATCTAATCATGGCATGGGGTTGTTCACTATCTAATCATGGGGTTGTTCATCTAATCAGGGCAATATCTAATCATGGGGTTGTTCACTATCTAATCATGGGGTTGTTCACTATCTAATCATGGGGTTGTTCACTATCTAATCATCTAATCATGGGGTTGTTCACTATCTAATCATGGGGTTGTTCACTATCTAATCATGGGGTTGTTCATTATCTAATCATGGGGTTGTTCACTATCTAATCATGGGGTTGTTCACTATCTAATCACGGGGTTGTTCACTATCTAATCAGGGCATGGGGTTGTTCACTATCTAATCATGGGGTTGTTCACTATCTAATCATGGGGTTGTTCACTATCTAATCATGGGGTTGTTCACTATCTAATCATGGGGTTGTTCACTATCTAATCATGGGGTTGTTCACTATCTAATCAGGGCATGGGGTTGTTCACTATCTAATCATGGGGTTGTTCACTATCTAATCACGGGGTTGTTCACTATCTAATCATGGCATGGGGTTGTTCACTATCTAATCATGGGGTTGTTCACTATCTAATCATGGGGTTGTTCACTATCTAATCATGGGGTTGTTCACTATCTAATCATGGGGTTGTTCACTATCTAATCATGGGGTTGTTCACTATCTAATCATGGGGTTGTTCACTATCTAATCATGGTATGGGGTTGTTCACTATCTAATCATGGTATGGGGTTGTTCACTATCTAATCATGGGGTTGTTCACTATCTAATCATGGGGTTGTTCACTATCTAATCATGGCATGGGGTTGTTCACTATCTAATCATGGGGTTGTTCACTATCTAATCATGGGGTTGTTCACTATCTAATCATGGGGTTGTTCACTATCTAATCATGGGGTTGTTCACTATCTAATCATGGGGTTGTTCACTATCTAATCATGGCATGGGGTTGTTCACTATCTAATCATGGGGTTGTTCACTATCTAATCATGGGGTTGTTCACTATCTAATCATGGGGTTGTTCACTATCTAATCATGGGGTTGTTCACTATCTAATCATGGGGTTGTTCACTATCTAATCAGGGCATGGGGTTGTTCACTATCTAATCATGACATGGGGTTGTTCACTATCTAATCATACAGAGCCAATATTAGTTTAATGGGAAAAAAGAAAACTGAAAAAAAATTGTATTCCGTAAATTATGTACAGTTTTTATATTCGTTAACCAATGTATTTTTGCTGCCTTCTAGATCTGCCTTCTAGACACATACCTATATACCTAAACCTATATACACATACCTATATACACATACCTATATACACATACCTATATACACATACCTATATACACATACCTATATACACATACCTATATACACATACCTATATACACATACCTATATACACATACCTATATACACATACCTATATACACATACCTATATACACATACCTATATACACATACCTATATACACATACCTATATACACATACCTATATACACATACCTATATACACATACCTTTATACACATACCTATATACACATACCTATATACACATACCTATATACATACACATACCTATATACACATACCTATATACACATACCTATATACACATACCTATATACACATACCTATATACACATACCTATATAGACATACCTATATACACATACACATACCTATATACACATACACATACCTATATACCATATAGATGGTTTTATTTCAGAGACAAATAGTCTACACTAGATGGTTTTATTTCAGAGAGACAAATAATCCATTTTTTTTGGCTAAAGCAGATGTATCTGTCTCACTCTCAGAGAAATAAATAGTACTGCTTGGTTTGACACAGTCAATGTAACACATAATTAAACATTTTATAAAGAACTGTACATTTATACATTTGTGACATCAATATTTGAGACATTTAAAAAATAAATACATATTTCAATACATCAATTTGAGATCTATATGTAATACATTCACATTTATCATTTGCTCTTATCCAGAGAGATTTACATGAAGTCAATTCACACAGTCAAACATACAGGAGAAAGACATTCAATTCCAGCTAAACAAATTCAAAATGCAGCCGTATGGAGTTATTGTCTTTACTCTCCAAATAAATATACATTAAAATTAATTTCATTAAAATTAAGTTGTGGTTTTGGATCAAATGTATTTATATAGCCCTTCGTACATCAGCTGATATCTCAAAGTGCTGTACAGAACCCCAGCCTAAAACCCCAAACAGCAAGCAATGCAGGTGTAGAAGCTGTCACGCCTTGGTCATTGTATCTTGTGTTTTTGTTAATTGTTTGGGTAGGCCAGGGTGTGACATGGGTTTATATGTTGTATTTCGTATTGGGGTTGTATTAATTGGGAGTGTGTATTATTAGGGGTGTGTCTAGTTAGGCTTGGCTGCCTGAGGCGATTCCTAATTGGAGTCAGCTGATTCTCGTTGTCTCGGATTGGGAACCGTATTTAGGCAGCCTGAGTGCGCGTTGTATTTCGTGGGTGATTGTACCTGTCTTTGTGTTAGTCACCAGATAGGCTGTAATTAGTTTCACTCGTTTGTTGTTTTCGTATTTTCAGTTATTTCATGTACCGCTATTTTCTTCATTAAAAGTCATGAGTAACCTACACGCTGCATTTCGGTCTGACTCTCTCCAAACAACAGACGAAGTTCATTACAGAAGCATGCCATGCAAGCAATGCAGGTGTTGGATCCCTTGTGTAAACAAAGCTCTCCACAACAAACTGTCTGAGAAACAATTACTAAACACATATAAACAAGAGTACAATGACATGCTATAAATCACCCCCCCCCACCCCAAATAAAATATCACATCTTTATTAAGCAACAAAGAGTAATGACATGCTATAAATCACCCCCCACCCCAAATAAAATATCACATCTTTATTAAGCAACAGAGTACAATGACATGCTATAAATCACCCCCCACCCCAAATAAAATATCACATCTTTATTAAGCAACAAAGAGTACAATGACATGCTATAAATCACCCACCCCCACCCCAAATAAAATATCACATCTTTATTAAGCAACAAAGAGTACAATGACATGCTATAAATCACCCCCCACCCCAAATAAAATATCACATCTTTATTAAGCAACAAAGAGTACAATGACATGCTATAAATCACCCCCCACCCCCACTCCAAATAAAATATCACATCTTTATTAAGCAACAAAGAGTACACATGTGGTCAGTTCTTTGATTGTCTTCTCTTCTATGTCATTGGCTCTGGGAGAGAGTTGCACAGATGGTTCTGTGGAACATCAATCTCTGTCAGAAGAGCAATAAGGCAGACATTCCATACTGGGCCGTGGCCGGAACAGGACTAAATGAAATGAAGGAGTTGGGTCTGTGAACCGGTTCCCTGCTGGGAGGATGCTGTGGAAATTCAATTATACAGGTTACACTATCTGCATTTTTATGCATTCATACATTTAAATAAACCCAGAGTCGTTCTACCAGGTCAAAATCACATTTGGACTTTCGTTGTCAAACGTCTATGCCACTGAAATATAGGTTATAGAGTGAGCAGGTAAAATGGGGACTCCGGCATCTGTGGGGCAGTGTTTTCAGGAATCATTATCTTTACCAGTTAGCTGGAAAAGAGTCTCAGCTAAGAGGGATAATGGACAGCATATCTGCATGTATATATATTATTTCAATTGAAGGGATGGATCAGCTTAATATTGCAGATAGATTGTTGCTTCCATCAATGTAACTGTCTGCATCATTTCCAATCCCCCTTATCTTTTTGGGGGTAAATATATATATCCATATACATACATACCCATATAAATATATATATACACCTATATACATACACATACCTATATACACATACCTATATACACATACCTATATACACACTATATACACATACCTATATACACATACCTATATACACATACCTATATACACATACCTATATACACATACCTATATACACATACCTATATACACATAAACATACCTATATACACATACCTATATACACATACCTATATACACATACCTATATACACATACCTATATACACACACCTATATACACATACCTATATACACACACCTATATACACATACCTATATACACATACCTATATACACACACCTATATACACACTATATACACATACCTATATACACATACCTATATACACATACCTATATACACATACCTATATACACATACCTATATACACATACCTATATACACATACCTATATACACATACCTATATACACACTATATACACATACCTATATACACATACCTATATACACATACCTATATACACATACCTATATACACACACATACCTATATACACATACCTATATACACATACCTATATACACATACCTATATACACATACCTATATACACATACCTATATACACATACCTATATACACACACCTATATACACACACCTATATACACATACCTATATAGACATACCTATATAGACATACCTATATAGACATACACATACCTATATAGACATACACATACCTATATACACATATCTATATACACATACCTATATACACATACCTATATAGACATACACATACCTATATAGACATACACATACCTATATAGACATACACATACCTATATAGACATACACATACCTATATACACATACCTATATACACACTATATACACATACCTATATACACATACCTATATACACATACCTATATACACATACCTATATACACATACCTATATACACATACCTATATACACATACCTATATACACATACCTATATACACATACCTATATACACATACCTATATACACATACCTATATACACATACACATACCTATATAGACATACACATACCTATATACACATACCTATATACACATACACATACCTATATACACATACCTATATACACATACCTATATACACATACCTATATACACATACCTATATACACATACCTATATACACATACCTATATACACATACCTATATACACATACCTATATACACATACCTATATACACATACCTATATACACATACCTATATACACATACCTATATACACATACCTATATACACATACCTATATACACATACCTATATACACATACCTATATACACATACCTATATACACATACCTATATACACATACCTTTATACACATACCTATATACACATACCTATATACATACATACCTATATACACATACCTATATACACATACCTATATACACATACCTATATACACATACCTATATACACATACCTATATACACATACCTATATACATACACATACCTATATACACATACCTATATACACATACCTATATACATACCTATATACACATACCTATATACACATACCTATATACACATACCTATATACACACTATATACACATACCTATATACACATACCTATATACACATACCTATATACACATACCTATATACACATACCTATATACACATACATATACCTATATACACATACCTATATACACATACACATACCTATATACACATACCTATATACACATACCTATATACACATACCTATATACACACTATATACACATACCTATATACACATACCTATATACACATACCTATATACACATACCTATATACACATACCTATATACACATACCTATATACACATACACATACCTATATATACATACACATACCTATATACACATACCTATATACACATACCTATATATACATACACATACCTATATACACATACCTATATATAAATACACATACCTATATACACATACCTATATAGACATACACATACCTATATACACATACCTATATACACATACACATACCTATATATACATACACATACCTATATACACATACCTATATACACATACCTATATACACATACCTATATACACATACACATACCTATATATACATACACATACCTATATACACATACCTATATACACATACCTATATACACATACACATACACTATATACACATACCTATATAGACATACACATACCTATATACACATACCTATATACACATACCTATATAGACATACACATACACATACCTATATATACATACACATACCTATATAGACATACACATACCTATATACACATACCTATATACACATACCTATATACACATACCTATATACACACACCTATATACACATACCTATATACACATACCTATATACACATACCTATATACACATACCTATATACACATACCTATATACACATACCTATATACACATACCTATATAGACACATACCTATATACACATACCTATATACACATACCTATATACACATACCTATATACACATACCTATATACACATACCTATATACACATATACACATACCTATATACACATACCTATATACACATACCTATATACACATACCTATATACACATACCTATATACACATACCTATATAGACATACACATACCTATATACACATACCTATATACACATACCTATATACACATACCTATATACACATACCTATATAGACATACACATACCTATATAGACATACACATACCTATATATACATACCCATACCTATATACACATACCTATATACACATACCTATATACACATACCTATATACACATACCTATATACACATACCTATATACACATACCTATATACACATACACATACCTATATACACATACCTATATACACATACCTATATACACATACCTATATACACATACCTATATAGACATACACATACCTATATATACATACACATACCTATATAGACATACACATACCTATATATACATACACATACCTATATAGACATACACATACCTATATAGACATACACATACCTATATACATTTACATTACATTTAAGTCATTTAGCAGACGCTCTTATCCAGAGCGACTTACAAATTGGTGCATTCACCTTATGACATCCAGTGGAACAGCCACTTTACAATAGTGCATCTAAATCTTAAAGGGGAAGGGGGGTGAGAGGGAATACTTATCCTATCCTAGGTATTCCTTAAAGAGGTGGGGTTTCAGGTGTCTCCGGAAGGTGGTGATTGACTCCGCTGTCCTGGCGTCGTGAGGGAGTTTGTTCCACCATTGGGGGGCCAGAGCAGCGAACAGTTTTGACTGGGCTGAGCGGGAGCTGTACTTCCTCAGTGGTAGGGAGGCGAGCAGGCCAGAGGTGGATGAACGCAGTGCCCTTGTTTGGGTGTAGGGCCTGATCAGAGCCTGGAGGTACTGAGGTGCCGTTCCCCTCACAGCTCCGTAGGCAAGCACCATGGTCTTGTAGCGGATGCGAGCTTCAACTGGAAGCCAGTGGAGAGAACGGAGGAGCGGGGTGACGTGAGAGAACTTGGGAAGGTTGAACACCAGATGGGCTGCGGCGTTCTGGATGAGTTGAAGGGGTTTAATGGCACAGGCAGGGAGCCCAGCCAACAGCGAGTTGCAGTAATCCAGACGGGAGATGACAAGTGCCTGGATTAGGACCTGCGCCGCTTCCTGTGTGAGGCAGGGTCGTACTCTGCGGATGTTGTAGAGCATGAACCTACAGGAACGGGCCACCGCCTTGATGTTGGTTGAGAACGACAGGGTGTTGTCCAGGATCACGCCAAGGTTCTTAGCGCTCTGGGAGGAGGACACAATGGAGTTGTCAACCGTGATGGCGAGATCATGGAACGGGCACACATACCTATATACACATACACACACCTATATACACATACACACACCTATATACACATACCTATATACATACACATACCTATATACATATACCTATATACACATACCTATATACACATACCTATATACACATACCTATATACACATACCTATATAGACATACCTATATACACATACCTATATAGACATACCTATATACACATACCTATATACACATACCTATATACACATACCTATATAGCTCAGTTGGTAGAGCATGGCGCTTGTAACGCCAGGGTAGTGGGTTCGATCCCCGGGACCACCCATACATAGAATGTATGCACACATGACTGTAAGTCGCTTTGGATAAAAGCGTCTGCTAAATAGCATATATTATTATTATTATTATTATTATTATTATTATTACATACACACACCTATATACACACACCTATATACACATACCTATATACACATACCTATATACACATACCTATATACACATACCTATATACACATACCTATATACACATACCTATATACACATACCTATATACACATACACATACCTATATACACATACCTATATACACATACACATACCTATATACACATACCTATATACACATACCTATATACATATACCTATATACACATACACACACCTATATACACATACCTATATACACATACCTATATACACATACCTATATACACATACCTATATACACATACCTATATACACATACCTATATACACATACCTATATACACATACCTATATACACATACCTATATACACATACCTATATACACATACCTATATACACATACCTATATACACATACCTATATACACATACCTATATACACATACCTATATACACATACCTATATACACATACCTATATATACACATACCTATATACACATACCTATATACCTATATACACATACCTATATACACATACCTATATACACATATATACACATACCTATACACATACCTATATACACATACCTATATACACATACCTATATACACATACCTATATACACATACCTATATACACATACCTATATACACATACCTATATACACATACCTATATACACATACCTACCTATATACACATACCTATATACACATACCTATATACACATACCTATATACACATACCTATATACACATACCTATATACACATACCTATATACACATACCTATATACACATACCTATATACACATACCTATATACACATACTATATACACATACCTATATACACATACCTATATACACATACCTATATACACATACACACATACCTATATACACATACCTACACATACCTATATACACATACCTATATACACATACCTATATACACATACCTATATACACATACCTATATACACATACATACCTATATACACATACCTATATACACATACCTATATACACATACCTATATACACATACCTATATACACATACCTATATACATACATACCATACCTATACACATACCTATATACACATACCTATATACACATACCTATATACATACCTATATACACATACCTATATACACATACCTATATACACATACCTATATACACATACCTATATACACATACCTATATACACATACCTACCTATATACACATACCTTTATACACATACCTATATACACATACCTACACATACCTATATACACATACACATACCTATATACACATACACATACCTATATACACATACCTATATACACATACCTATATACACATACACATACCTATATACACACACCTATATACACATACCTATATACACATACCTATATACACATACCTATATACACATACCTATATACACATACCTATATACACATACCTATATACACATACACATACCTATATACACATACCTATATACACATACCTATATACACATACCTATATACACATACCTATATACACACACCTATATACACATACCTATATACACATACCTATATACACATACACATACCTATATACACATACCTATATACACATACCTATATACACATACCTATATACATACCTATATACACATACCTATATACACATACCTATATACACATACCTATATACACATACCTATATACACATACCTATATACACATACCTATATACACATACCTATATACATACACATACCTATATACACATACCTATATACACATACCTATATACACATACCTATATACACATACCTATATACATACCTATATACACATACCTATATACACATACCTATATACACATACCTATATACACATACCTATATACACATACCTATATACACATACCTATATAGACATACACATACCTATATACACATACCTATATACATACACATACCTATATACACATACCTATATACACATACCTATATACACATACCTATATACACATACCTATATACACATACCTATATACACATACCTATATACACATACCTATATACACATACCTACATACACATACCTATATACACATACCTATATACACATACCTATATACACATACCTACATACTACATACACATACCTATATCCACATACCTATATAGACATACACATACCTATATATACAGTAGACTACAGTTAGATTAGATAGCACACGCTGGAGAACACTAGGAGTAGACTAGCTAGCACACGCTGGAGAACACTAGGAATAGACTAGCTAGCACAGGCTGGAGAACACTAGGAGTAGACTAGGTAGCACAGTCTGGAGAACACTAGGAGTAAACTAGCTAGTACAGGCTGGAGAACACTAGGAGTAGACTAGCTAGCACAGTCTGGAGAACACTAGGAGTAAACTAGCTAGTACAGGCTGGAGAACACTAGGAGTAGACTCGCTAGCACACGCTGATAAAACACATGGGAAGTGTTGGGCCTGCGGAGCGTGGTAGGGAGACGTGGTGTGTGTCCTATAGCTTATCCACTATAGAGGGCACTACATTTGACCAGGGCTCTTAGGGAATAGGGTTGCCATTTGGGACACGAAACACAGTATGATGTTTCTAGACTAGAAGTCCTTCCTCTCGCTCTGTCTGTAACACAGGCCAAAGTCAATCTATGCTCCCAGCAGGCCCCGCTCCTTCTACTTGCCCAACATCCTGGTCTAATCCAATCAGCTGTTGAGATGTATCAATGTCACAGATGACAGTTCCCTTTTCTCTCTTCGCCGTAGCCAGAGACTCCTTCCTTGCAATATCTTCTTAATAATACATCCCGTGTACGGTTATGCCAAAGTAATAATTATCTCTAAAAACCTGATTAAGCCTGAGTAATTAATGCACATCCGTAAACAGTTGAGGAGTCAATTATGGATAACACTGTTACGTTTTACCAGTGTGCTTTTATATCATTCAGCTTATCTAGAGCAGAGTAGACCTGAGTCCTCCCTCAATACAGCAGTTGGAGTTTTTGGCAGCGAAGCAGCAATCTGTTTGTCACACCCTGACCATAGTTTGCTTTCTATGTTTCTATGTTTTGGTTGGTCAGGGTGTGATCTGAGTGGGCATTCTACGTTGTGTGTCTAGTTAGTCTGTTTCTGTGTTTGGCCTGATATGGTTCTCAATCAGAGGCAGGTGTTAGTCATTGTCTCTGATTGGGAACCATATTTAGGTAGCCTGTTTGGTGTTGGGTTTTGTGGGTGGTTGTTTCCTGTCTTTGTGTTTGTTGCACCAGATAGGACTGTTTTGGTTTTTCCACGTTTATTGTTTTGTATTATGTTCATGTTTAGTTCTTTAAAAAAACATGAACTTCAACCACGTTGCATTTTGGTCCACCTCTCCTTCCCAGGAAGAATCCCGTTACACTGTTCTTTAAAACCTTGGCCTCCATGCCCTCTTCCATTACCCAGAGACCCTCTTCCATTACCCAGAGACCCTCTTCTATTACCCAGAGACCCTCTTCCATTACCCAGAGACCCTCTTCCATTACCCAGAGACCCTCTTCTATTACCCAGAGACCCTCTTCCATTTCCCAGAAACACTCTTCCATTTCCCAGAAACCCTCTTCCATTACCCAGAAACCCTCTTCCATTACCCAGAGACCCTCTTCCATTACCCAGAGACCCTCTTCCATTTCCCAGAAACCCTCTTCCATTTCCCAGAGACCCTCTTCCATTACCCAGAGACCCTCTTCCATTACCCAGAGACCCTCTTCCATTTCCCAGAGACCCTCTTCCATTACCCAGAGACCCTCTTCCATTTCCCAGAGACCCTCTTCCATTACCCAGAGACCCTCTTCCATTTCCCAGAGACCCTCTTCCATTACCCAGAGACCCTCTTCCATTTCCCAGAGAGGGACCTGACCAACACACAGGTTCAGACTCTCCCTGTATCTACAGTCCTACCTGGATACTCCCTCCTTAGCTTTCTGCCTCACTAAATTAAACTACCAGTACATAAAGTTATTTTTGAGATGGAGAATAATGTCATTGTTGAGATGATAAATTAAGTTATGGTTGAGATGGTGAATAATGTCAGTCTGTTGCTGTGATGGAGGTTGTCGACTCGTGACTGTGCTCATGGTGAGAATGGAGTGAGACACAGACACACTCCAAGGCGGAGGGTTTGAAATCAACACATCCCATGGTGGATCAGAGGGTTTGAGTGAGACAGACACACTCCATGACGAAGGAGCTTGGTGGTTTCATCAAGTCACCAAAGAGCTGCTTATTTATGTTCCCTGTCTTTGTCATGTTTCCAGAGAGGCCAGGCCAGCAGGGGGGACAGGTCAGCAGGGGGCCAGCAGTAAGGCAAGGCCAGCAGGGCATAGCTGGAGTGCCTTGGCAAGGAGGCCGAGCAGCATAAATCTCTCAGGTCTGAGCTCTGCCAGACACAGCCTCTCTAATTATCCCCCCTCCTCCTACCCACTACCCGTCCTCAGTACGCTGTTCCACACATCATACCTCCTCCCACCCAGCCGGGACAAGGGAAGGACTACCCACTACCACGTCCTCAGTACGCTGTTCCACACATCATACCTCCTCCCACCCAGCCACGACAAGGGAAGGACTACCCACTACCCGTCCTCAGTACGCTGTTCCACACATCATACCTCCTCCCACCCAGCCACGACAAGGGAAGGACTACCCACTACCCCGTCCTCAGTACGCTGTTCCATACATCATACCTACACCCTCCTCCTTGCCTCCCCCGTCACACCTCTCCCCAACATTACTTGTCCTTCTCCTCCACTCCTTCCATTCCCTCATCTTTTGATTGGCTCAATTCCACACTCATTAGCATGTGCCATTATCTATCTGAATATTCGGGGGACCATTTTCCACTCGCTGCCATTCCAATTATTATAATAGACAGCATGCTTTATGACTTTCAACTTTCTGGACGTGCTTCAACTTTTAGTCAAGGTCCTCAGTCACATGTGGGGGACGGGGATGTTCAAGGAGCATTTGGTCCACGTCAGCCAAGAAGAGAGAGAGACAGAGGGAGACAGACAGACAGAAAGTCAGATAGATATAGAGAAACAAAGGCAGGGAGACAAGGCATAACAGAGACAGAGAGATGGAGAGAGAGAGGGAGACAGAGAGATGGGGAGACAGAGGGAGATAGAAGATAGACAGAGAGATGGGGAGACAGAGCGAGAGAAGAGAGACAGAACACTAGAGAGACACGGAGACAGAGGGAGACAGAAGAGAGACAGAGAGATGGGGAGACAGAGCGAGACAGAAGAGAGTCAGAGAGACAGGGAGACAGAAGAAAGACGGGGAGATGGGGAGACAGAGCGAGAGAAGAGAGACAGAACACTAGAGAGACACGGAGACAAGAGAGACAGAACACTAGAGAGACACGGAGACAGAGGGAGACAGCAGAGAGACAGGGAGACAGAAGAAAGACAGAGAGATGGGGAGACAGAGCGAGAGAAGAGAGACAGAACACTAGAGAGACACAGAGACAGAGTGAGACAGAAGAGAGACAGAAAGACAGGGAGACAGAAGAAAGACAGAGAGATGGGGAGACAGAGCGAGACAGAAGAGAGACAGAAGACAGCCAGAGAGATGGGGAGACAGAGCGAGAGAAGAGAGACAGAACACTAGAGAGACGCTGAGACAGAGCGAGACAGAAGAGAGACAGAAAGACAGGAGACAGAAGACAGCCAGAGAGATGGGGAGACAGAGCGAGAGAAGAGAGACAGAACACTAGAGAGACACGAAGACAGGGGAGACAGAGCGAGAGAAGAGAGAAAGAACACTAGAGAGACACGAAGACAGAGCGAGACAGAGCGAGACAGAAAGACAGGGAGACAGAAGAAAGAGAGAGATGGGGAGACAGAGCGAGACAGAGCGAGACAGAAAGACAGGGAGACAGAAGAGAGATGGGGAAACTACAGACTTCATCATTCCCTACAGAGCTCTTCATCATTCACTACATACCACTTCCTATTTCACTACAGACCTCTTCATCATTGACTACAGACCTCTTCATCATTCCCTACAGACCTTTTCATCATTCACTACATACCACTTTCTCATTCACTACAGACCTCTTCATCATTGACTACAGACCTCTTCCTCATTCACTACAAACCTCTTTATCATTCACTATCGACCTCATCATTCATTACAGACCTCTTCATCATTCACTATATACCTCATCATTCACTTACAGACCTCTTAATCATTCCCTACAGACCTCTTCATCATTCACTACATACCACTTCATATTTCACTACAGACCTCTTCATCATTGACTACAGACCTCTTCATCATTCCCTACAGACCTTTTCATCATTCACTTACAGACCTCTTCATCATTCACTACAGACCTCTTCATCATTCCCTACAGACCTTTTCATCATTCACTTACAGACCTCTTCATCATTCACTACAGACCTCTTCTTCATTCACTACAGGTCTCTTCATTCACTACAAGTCTCTTCATTCACTACAGACCTCTTCATCATTCACTACAGACCTCTTCATTCACTACAGACCTCTTCATCATTCTTCATCTACAAAATGGCTTCCAACACTCTACTCAGCAAACTGGATGCAGTCTATCACAGTGCCATCCGTTTTGTCACTAAAGCACCGTATACCACCCACCACTGCGACTTGTATGCTCTAGTCGGCTGGCCCTCACTACATATTCATCGCCAGACCCACTGGCTCCAGGTCATCTACAAGTCCATGCTAGGTAAAGCTCCGCCTTATCTCAGTTCACTGGTCACGATGGCAACACCCATCCGTAGCACGCGCTCCAGCAGGTGTATCTCACTGATCATCCCTAAAGCCAACACATCATTTGGCCGCCTTTCGTTCCAGTACTCTGCTGCCTGTGACTGGAACGAATTGCAAAAATCGCTGAAGTTGGAGACTTTTATCTCCCTCACCAACTTCAAACATCAGCTATCCGAGCAGCTAACCGATCGCTGCAGCTGTACATAGTCTATAGGAAAATAGCCCACCCATTTTCACCTACCTCATTCCCATACTTTTTTTTATACTGTTTTTATTTATTTATTTTTCTGCTCTTTTGCACACCAATATCTCTACCTGTACATGACCTGATCATTTATCACTCCAGTGTTAATCTGCAAAACTGTATTATTCGCCTACCTCCTCATGCCTTTTGCACACATTGTATATAGACTGCCCATTTTTTTCTACTGTGTTATTGACTTGTTAATTGTTTATTCCATGTGTAACTCTGTGTTGTCTGTTCACACTGCTATGCTTTTATCTTGGCCAGGTCGCAGTTGCAAATGAGAACTTGTTCTCAACTAGCCTACCTGGTTAAATAAAGGTGAAATAAAAATAAAAATAAACAGACCTCTTCATTCACTACAGACCTCTTCATCATTCACTACAGACCTCTTCATCATTCACTACAGACCTCTTCATTCACTACAGACCTCTTCATCACTATAGATCTCATCATTCACTACAGACCTCTTCATCATTCACTACAGACCTCTTCATTCACTACAGACCTCTTCATTCACTATAGACCTCTTCATCATTCACTACAGACCTCTTCATCATTCACTACAGACCTCTTCATCATTCACTACAGACCTCTTCATCATTCACTACAGACCTCTTCATTCACTATAGATCTCATCATTCACTACAGACCTCTTCATCATTCACTATAGACCTCATCATTCACTACAGACCTCTTCATCACTCACTATAAACCTCTTCATCACTCACTATAAACCTCTTCATCATTCACTATAGACCTCATCATTCACTACAGACCTCTTCATCACTCACTATAAACCTCTTCATCATTCACTATAGATCTCATCATTCACTACAGACCTCTTCATCATTCACTATAGACCTCATCATTCACTACAGACCTCTTCATCATTCACTATAAACCTCTTCATCATTCACTATAGATCTCATCATTCACTACAGACCTCTTCATCATTCACTATAGACCTCTTCATCATTCACTATAGACCTCATCATTCACTATAGACCTCTTCATTCACTACAGACCTCTTCATCATTCACTATAGACCTCATCATTCACTACAGACCTCTTCATCATTCACTACAGACCTATTCATTCACTACAGACCTATTCATTCACTACAGACCTATTCATTCACTACAGACCACTTCATCATTCACTACAGACCTATTCATCATTCACTACAGACCTATTCATTCACTACAGACCACTTCATCATTCACTACAGACCTCTTCATTGACTATAGACCTCTTCATTCACTACAGACCTCTTCATCATTCACTACAGACCTCTTCATCACTCACTATAAACCTCTTCATCACTCACTGCAGACCTCTTCATCATTCACTACAGACCTCTTCATTCACTGTAGACCACTTCATCATTCACTATAAACCTCTTCATCACTATAGACCTCTTCATTCACTACAGACCTCTTCATCATTCACTACAGACCTCTTCATCACTCACTATAAACCTCTTCATCACTCACTGCAGACCTCTTCATCATTCACTGTAGACCACTCCATCATTCACTGTAGACCTCTTCATCACTCACTATAAACCTCTTCATCACTCACTGCAGACCTCTTCATCATTCACTGTAGACCACTCCATCATTCACTGTAGACCTCTTCATCACTCACTATAAACCTCTTCATCACTCACTGCAGACCTCTTCATCATTCACTGTAGACCACTCCATCATTCACTGTAGACCTCTTCATCACTCACTATAAACCTCTTCATCACTCACTGCAGACCTCTTCATCATTCACTGTAGACCACTCCATCATTCACTGTAGACCTCTTCATCACTCACTATAAACCTCTTCATCACTCACTGTAGACCACTCCATCATTCACTGCAGACCTCTTCATCATTCACTGTAGACCACTCCACAGGCCTCTTCATTTCTTCCCTACATGCCTCATCATTAACTACAGACCTCTTCATCTTGTACTGCATTATATTTGTCCATTTGCTTTCTCCGCATAGGAAATAATTCCTGGTAGAGATTCCAATCTCTTTATGCCATATTGTCTACCATAATTGACCATAACTTTTCACCTTCTGATTAACTTAACCAACTATCAACCTTCTGATTAACTAACTATTAACTGATTAACTAACTATTAACTTCTATTAACTAACTATTCACCTTCTGATTAACTAACTATTAACTAACTATCGACCTTCTGATTAACTAACTATTCACCTTCTGATTAACTATTAACTATTAACTAACTACCTACCTTCTGATTAACTAACTATTAACTAACTATTAACTAACTATCGACCTTCTGATTAACTATTAACTAACTATTAACTAAGTATTAACTAACTATCGACCTTCTGATTAACTAGTTTCTGTCATAATTATATTCTCCTGTAGTTTCTGTCATAATTATATTCTCCTGTAGTTTCTGTCATAATTATATTCTCCTGTGGTTTCTGTCATAATTATATTCTCCTGTAGTGTCTGTCATAATTATATTCTCCTGTAGTGTCTGTCATAATTATATTCTCCTGTAGTTTCTGTCATAATTATATTCTCCTGTAGTGTCTGTCATAATTATATTCTCCTGTAGTGTCTGTCATAATTATATTCTCCTGTAGTTTCTGTCATAATTATATTCTCCTGTAGTTTCTGTCATAATTATATTCTCCTGTAGTTTCTGTCATAATTATATTCTCCTGTAGTTTCTGTCATAATTATATTCTCCTGTAGTTTCTGTCATAATTATATTCTCCTGTAGTGTCTGTCATAATTATATTCTCCTGTAGTTTCTGTCATAATTATATTCTCCTGTAGTTTCTGTCATAATTATATTCTCCTGTAGTGTCTGTCATAATTATATTCTCCTGTAGTGTCTGTCATAATTATATTCTCCTGTAGTGTCTGTCATAATTATATTCTCCTGTAGTTTCTGTCATAATTATATTCTCCTGTAGTGTCTGTCATAATTATATTCTCCTGTAGTGTCTGTCATAATTATATTCTCCTGTAGTTTCTGTCATAATTATATTCTCCTGTAGTTTCTGTCATAATTATATTCTCCTGTAGTTTCTGTCATAATTATATTCTCCTGTAGTGTCTGTCATAATTATATTCTCCTGTAGTGTCTGTCATAATTATATTCTCCTGTAGTTTCTGTCATAATTATATTCTCCTGTAGTTTCTGTCATAATTATATTCTCCTGTAGTGTCTGTCATAATTATATTCTCCTGTAGTTTCTGTCATAATTATATTCTCCTGTAGTTTCTGTCATAATTATATTCTCCTGTGGTTTCTGTCATAATTATATTCTCCTGTAGTTTCTGTCATAATTATATTCTCCTGTAGTTTCTGTCATAATTATATTCTCCTGTGGTTTCTGTCATAATTATATTCTCCTGTAGTGTCTGTCATAATTATATTCTCCTGTAGTTTCTGTCATAATTATATTCTCCTGTGGTTTCTGTCATAATTATATTCTCCTGTAGTGTCTGTCATAATTATATTCTCCTGTAGTTTCTGTCATAATTATATTCTCCTGTAGTGTCTGTCATAATTATATTCTCCTGTAGTTTCTGTCATAATTATATTCTCCTGTAGTGTCTGTCATAATTATATTCTCCTGTAGTTTCTGTCATATAATCTCTTCTGTAGTCAGTGACGATGTCATCACGTATATCTTGGTGGGGCCATCACACATTCACAACTTAACTGCAGTTAAGGCTACATTAACTTTGTAATTCATTGAATGTGGGAGTAGCATTAGGCAAATATATCCATAATATATTGCATTTCTGAGCAAGACCACTGACTTCTCCATTCCTTTACAGTGCGAACTGCTCTAGACAAAAGTCCATTAACACCAAGCTGGAGAGAAGTTCAAGCATCCCCGTACGTTGTCAATATAACTATTTGTTCAGCACTTTTGAAATGTTCAGAATTCAGAATGACAGAATTCAGAACATGGGCCATTCTTACAGTATTCTCCCTGTACACCAAGTCAGAATCTTAGGATACATATCAGGGGGCATATACTGTAAGTAGACAATGAAAGCTCTTACAATATTCGATGATGACATTCTCTAAAATCGGCTAAATGTGCACCATCAAGTCAGAACAGTAGGCTAAGTGATGAGGGGAAAAGGGATCAAATGATTAGGCTGAGGCACATGGGCTACTAACAGCTTACTACCAACATACACTTAGTATTATTTTCTTAGCTACAGTATACATATCTCCCTGGCATATTACATCATTTATGCAGCAGCATACAAGACATTTGTGGACTCACCGTTGTGCTGTTGTAACGGCGTTCGTCTGTTGAAGGAAGAGAGTCGGACCGAAATGCAGCGTGTTTGTTACTCAGGATCTTTAATGAAGAAAACCTATCTGGTGAAAAACGCCTATAAACATGAAATAACTAAATACAAAAACAACAAACGGAAACCTATTACAGCCTATCTGGTGAAACCTATTACAGCCTATCTGGTGAAACCTATTACAGCCTATCTGGTGAAACCTATTACAGCCTATCTGGTGAAACCTATTACAGCCTATCTGGTGAAACCTATTACAGCCTATCTGGTGAAACTAAACACAGAGACAGGAAACCTATTACAGCCTATCTGGTGAAACCTATTACAGCCTATCTGGTGAAACCTATTACAGCCTATCTGGTGAAACCTGAAACCTATTACAGCCTATCTGGTGAAACTACACAGAGACAGGAACGTGAAACCTAATTACAGCCTATCTGGTGAAACTACACAGAGACAGGAACGTGAAACCTAATTACAGCCTATCTGGTGAAACTACACAGAGACAGGAACGTGAAACCTATTACAGCCTATCTGGTGAAACTACACAGAGACAGGAACGTGAAACCTATTACAGCCTATCTGGTGAAACTACACAGAGACAGGAACGTGAAACCTATTACAGCCTATCTGGTGAAACTACACAGAGACAGGAACGTGAAACCTATTACAGCCTATCTGGTGAAACTACACAGTCTATCTGGTGAAACTAGAGACAGGAACGTGAAACCTATTACAGCCTATCTGGTGAAACCTACTACAGCAGAACACTACACAAAGACAGGAACGTGAAACCTATTACAGCCTATCTGGTGAAACTACACAGAGACAGGAACGTGAAACCTAAACCTTACAGCCTATCTGGTGAAACTACACAGAGACAGGAACGTGAAACCTATTACAGCCTATCTGGTGAAACTACACAGAGACAGGAACAATCACCCACGAAATACACAGTGAAACCAGGCTACCTAAATACGGTTCCCAATCAGAGACAACGAGAATCACCTGACTCTGATTGAGAAGCGCCTCAGGCAGCCAAGCCCATACAACACCCCTACTCAGCCGCAATCCCAATAATACAAAAACCCCAATACGAAATACAACAACAAAACCCCATGTCACACCCTGGCCTGACCAAATATATAACGAAAACACAAAATACAATGACCAAGGCGTGACAGCTGTGTTCACTTGACCAGTACGGTGTCACGGCACTCCTTCTTGTGGGCAAATTTTGTCATGAAACTTTGTCATCAAAGTCTGGCATTCTCTGGATTTATGCTGCTTTCAAGACAACTTGAATCATGACGTCTGTGATTTCCAGGTCGGAGCTCTAGAAAGAGGTCCGAGTTCCCGACTTGGAACTCGGATGACCGTTAGATGACCGTGTAAAATGTATTGTCCCAGTCTGAGATTTCCCAGATTTCCGAGTTCCAGGTTTTGAACTCATAAGAAGTCATGCTGGATTGGCCCATGGTGTCGCATGTGAATTTGTATCCTTTTCGACCCTTAAACCCAGACTTGTACTGCACACACTCTCCACTGAATAGCAGAGGAAGCAAAATAGTCATTGCTTTGCAGTTAGTTACTGATTCCTTCCAACCCCTCATTGTTAAATCTGAGATTTTAACTTGTTTTTCTTTTTGTCCAATGGTCAATGAGCACCGATACATTTTCTTTCTAATTAATATTCATATGACAAGGATTGAAAATGATTTGCCAGTAGATTGTTGACGTGATTCATGATGATGACCGCTAGCTAAGATTTTGAAAGTATGATGTTGGCATGATCAGTCCAATCAAAGCTACGGTAGATGTAACGTTATTTGACATTATTTTATCTGTGGACAATGACCTTGAGCCTTCCTAGAAGGGCATTTCTAATGTAAATCTATGGCAGCACCCAAGGGGCTTGAACTTTCCAGGTCTCCCTGTGGAATTTGTGTTGAAGTAGTGTCCCCATGAGTGACAGAACACTGAGCCAATCACGGCACAACTAGAGAAGATTACCAACCCCTACGCTCCGTATTTTCCTCTGGCTGCCCCACATCTACAGAGATCACTGAGCTGGGCTGAAACACCTGCATTTTGGAGCTGCCCCACCTCTACAGAGATCACTGAGCTGGGCTGAAACACCTGCATTTTGGAGCTGCCCCACCTCTACAGAGATCACTGAGCTGGGCTGAAACACCTGCATTTTGGATCTGCCCCACCACTACAGAGATCACTGAGCTGGGCTGAAACACCTGCATTTTGGAGCTCACTGCCCCACCTCTACAGAGATCACTGAGCTGGGCTGAAACACCTGCATTTTGGAGCTGCCCCACCTCTACAGAGATCACTGAGCTGGGCTGAAACACCTGCATTTTGGATCTGCCCCACCACTACAGAGATCACTGAGCTGGGCTGAAACACCTGCATTTTGGAGCTGCCCCACCTCTACAGAGATCACTGAGCTGGGCTGAAACACCTGCATTTTGGAGCTGCCCCACCTCTACAGAGATCACTGAGCTAGGCTGAAACACCTGCATTTTGGAGCTGCCCCACCTCTACAGAGATCACTGAGCTGGGCTGAAACACCTGCATTTTGGAGCTGCCCCACCTCTACAGAGATCACTGAGCTAGGCTGAAACACCTGCATTTTGGAGCTGCCCCACCTCTACAGAGATCACTGAGCTGGGCTGAAACACCTGCATTTTGGAGCTGCCCCACCTCTACAGAGATCACTGAGCTGGGCTGAAACACCTGCATTTTGGAGCTGCCCCACCTCTACAGAGATCACTGAGCTGGGCTGAAACACCTGCATTTTGGAGCTGCCCCACCTCTACAGAGATCACTGAGCTGGGCTGAAACACCTGCATTTTGGAGCTGCCCCACCTCTACAGAGATCACTGAGCTGGGCTGAAACACCTGCATTTTGGAGCTGCCTTACTCAAGAAATCAAAAAAGATACCATGTTTGAATGTGGCTTTATGAACTCAATAAAATGTGTTTTTACATTGTTTGCAAACTGATATGTGACACGTATCAATGACAAAATAGGCAGAGCCCCACCTGCCCTGAATGACACGTTTAAAATGTCTGAAAAATGGCCCCATGTTCAAGCTTAACAGCTATAAAATACATGACAAAAGAAATGATTCACGATTTGTTGCTCTGTACTGAAAAATGAATGAATAAACAGGAAAATGAAGTCAGAAAACAGAATGAAAAATTATTCAGATCGCAGCACTGAGGAGCTCCAGGCTTTATCATCACAGGTCTGCATGGGAATTAGAATTAGCTGGCCTGTGTTTCATAAAGCCTGTCTGTATAATCCTCTTAATGAGGGCATCATCCCTGCTAATTGATTATATTGTATCAGCCTCTGGAAACTATTACTGCTTACAATGATATTCACATGCCATTCCAGTGGGCAAAAACTGGTTGAATCAACGTTGTTTACATGTCATTTCAACGTGATGACGTTGAACCTATGTGATGACACAGAACCAAAGTGACAAATTGATTGGATTTGCAAAGCAATGTTATCCAACACCATTCAAAGCAATGCAAGAAAACCAGACACAATGATGAAGAAGAAGAAACTGTGGAACCCAGAGCAGGTCCATCATGCTCCCCATCAGGCTGTGTGGTGTACAGGTTCTCCCAGGGACAGTTGCAGGGGTCAGATTTAGTCAACCTTTCTAGCCTCCTGGTTATACCAGCTGACAAGTGTGTTCTCGAAGCCTCTACAGTATCTGTCCCACCTGGACCCACCTGGACACGGGACATATAGTAATTAGTCAAACTGTCCCAGAATGCTAAGGTGGGCAGGATAACACACCTGGATAATACCTGAATAGACTGAAATCAAATCAAATCCAATTTTATTTGTCACCTGCGCTGAATATAACAGGTGTAGACCTGACAGTGAAATGCTTACTCCTAGACTTGGCACTCCGGTACCGCTTGCCCTGCGCCAGAGGAAATGGCAGCAGTTTTACTATTATGTGTTTTTTATGTGTTATTTGTAAATTATTTTGTACATAATGTTTCTGAAACCGTATTTTAAGGCAAAACAAAAATCATTTTAGTTTCCTGAGGGAGAATAGGCTTTGTCGTGCCCTCTTCAGGACTGTCTTGGTGTGTTTAGACCATTCTAGTTTGTTTTGGCGGTATGCAAATTGGAGTTGGTCTAGGGTTTCTGGGATAATGGTGTTGATGTGAGCCATGACCAGCCTTTCAAAGCACTTCATGGCTACAGACTTGAGTGCTACGGGTCTTTAGTCATTTAGGCAGGTTGCCATCGTGTTCTTGGGCACAGGGACTTTGGTGGTCTGCTTGAAAGATGTTGGTATTACAGACTCAGTCAGGGACATGTTGAAAATGTCAGTGAAGACACCTGCCAGGTGGTCAGCACATGCCCGGAGCACATGTCCTGGTAATCCATCTGGCCCCGCAGCCTTGTGAATGTTGACCTGTTTAAAGGTCTTATTCATGTCGGCTACAGACAGCGTGATCACACACTCGTCTGGAACCGCTGATGCTCTCATGCATGCCTCAGTGTTGTTTGCCTCGAAGCGAGCATAGAAGTAATTTAGCTCGTCTGGTAGGCTCGTGCCACTGGGCAGCTCGTGGCTGTGCTTCCCTTTGTAGTCTGTAATAGTTTGCAAGCCCTGCAACATAAGATGAGTGTCGGAGCCGGTTTAGTATGATTCAATCTTAGTCCTGTAGTTTAGCATCTGCTTCATCTGGCCACTTTTTTTATAGACCAAGTCACTGAAGCTTCCTGTGTTAATTTTAGCTTGTAAGCAGGAATCAGGAGGATATAATTGTGGTCGGATTTACCAAATGCAGGGAAAGAGAGGGCGAGGGAGAGCTTTGTACGCGTCTCTGTGTGGAGTACAGGTGATCTAGAATTTTTTCCCACGGGTTGCACATTTAACATGTAGATGGAAATTAGAACTGATTTAAGTTTCCCTGCTTTGAATGTCCTGCTACTAGGGGCACCGCCTCTGGGTGAGTGGTTTCCTGTTGGCTTATTTCCTTATACAGCTGACTGAGTGCGGTCTTAGTGCCAACATCCGTCTGTGGTGGTAAATAAACAGCCACGAAAAGTATAGCTGAACACTCTCTAGGCAAGTAGTCTGAAATATATCATAAGATACACTACTTCAGGCAAAATCTAGTGACTTCCTGAAATTTTGTGCACTATCTGTTTTTTTTTACAAATATGCCCCCCTCGTCTTACCGGAGTTTGCTGTTCTACCGGTGCAGCGTATATCCCGCTAGCTGAATATCCATGTAATCATTCAACTAGGATTCAGTGAAACATAAGATATTACAGTTTTTGATGTCCCATTGGTAGGATGTTCGTGATTGTACTTCGTCTAATTTATTGTCCCATGGTTGCACATTGGCGAGTAATATTGACGGTAAAGGCAGCTTTCCCACTAGCCTTCTGCGGATCCTTACAAAGGCACCCTCTGTGTCCTCTGTACCTGCGTCTCTTCCTCTTGCAAATAACTGAGATGTTGGCCTTGTCGAGTGTTTAGAGAATGTCCTGTGCATCCTGCTTGTTGAAGAAAGATCTTTGTCTAATCTGAGTGATCGCTGTCCTGATATCCAGAAGCTCTTTGTCTAATCTGAGGTGAGTGATCGCTGTCCTGATATCCAGAAGCTCTTTGTCTAATCTGAGTGATCGCTGTCCTGATATCCAGAAGATCTTTGTCTAATCTGAGTGATCGCTGTCCTGATATCCAGAAGCTCTTTGTCTAATCTGAGGTGAGTGATCTCTGTCCTGATATCCAGAAGCTCTTTGTCTAATCTGAGGTGAGTGATCGCTGTCCTGATATCCAGAAGCTCTTTGTCTAATCTGAGGTGAGTGATCGCTGTCCTGATATCCAGAAGCTCTTTGTCTAATCTGAGGTGAGTGATCGCTGTCCTGATATCCAGAAGCTCTTTGTCTAATCTGAGGTGAGTGATCGCTGTCCTGATATCCAGAAGATCTTTTTTTCCCGTAAGATTTCGGTTTCTGAAACGTACAAAATAAATTACAAAAGATTTGGGAAAAAAAACAATAGCACAATTGGTTGAGCGCCCGTAAAACTGCTGCCATTTCTTCATTTCAGAAGTTACTACAGTTTAAGTAGACACCCCTTCAAATGAGTGAATTAGGCTATTTCAGCCACACCCGTTGTTGTAAGGTGTATATAATTGAACACACAGCCCTGCAATCTCCATAAACAAACATTGGCAGTAGAATGGCCTTACTGAAGAGCTCAGTGACTTTCAACGTGTCACCGTCATAGGATGCCACCTTTCCAACATGACCGTTTTTCACATTTCTGCCCTGACCCGGTCAACTGTAACTGCTGTTATTGTGAAGTGGAGACGTTTAGGAGCAACAACGGATCAGCCCGCAAAGTGGCAGGCAAGACAACCTCACGGAACGCCAAGTGCTGAAGCCCGTAGCACGTTTCAAACTGCCTCTGTATTTATAAATACATTAGATTGATTGATTTCCACGGCCGAGCAGCCACACACAATCCTAAGATCACCCCACAGCAATGTGCCAAATGGCAACCAGCGCCATATTAATGCCTGTGAATTTGGAATGAGATATTCAGGTTATCAGGCTATCAGGTTTCCACATACTACACTTTTGGTCATATATATATATATATTTTTTTTAGGAACTCAGTCGGGCTTTCAATTTAATGCGGTTGAGAGTTGTAATAGTAGAATGTGGTTGTGCCAGTTTTCCTCTTATTGTATTGTGCACTGACAGACCTGAAAGATCTGTTTATAACCTGACAGAAATGTCCAGCTGATACACGACTGGCCCATGTTAGCAGGTCATCCAGCTATCAGTTGTTGTTAATATGTACCCCCAGTGGGCCCCCATTGATTACATTGATACTCAGGTATCATATGATCACATATGAGAAATGTCCAAATCTGGAGAATTGCAGGAAATTAAAAAACGTCAGTTTTCTTTCCACCAACAACAGTTTGGGGTCACACGGGTCGTGAGGTGGACAGGCCACAGTAGCTCCTTAACTTTGGGGATGGAGGATCACATTCACTCCTTTAGCTTGGTCCTCTGGTCCAGGGTACAAACATAAAGCTATCAGCTCTCAGGTTAACTCAGTTTAGCTACCAGCTAATTACTAGAATGGGGTGTGGCGGATAAGTGTTGGAGTGAAAACCTACAGGATGGAAGCACTCCACGAATGGGGTTGGAGAGACCTGACATATGGTGAACAGAACAGTCATCACCTCTCATAACCAGGGGTCTGGTCTGTGATTTGTCGAGGGCAGAGCAGGGGGTGGGGGCCCAGCGATGATAGAAGACCAGACAATAGGCCATCACTAATCAGGGACCTCAAGGTTACCATGAGGTCAATTATGATGCAGGTGGCAGGAGGGAAGGGCAGAGAGAGATTTAGGGAGAGAGGGAGGGATGGACATATATAGGGAGGGACATAGAGAGAGAGGGACAGAAAGAAGGACAGAGAGAGAGGGGGAGAGAGGGAGGGAGGGAAAGACAGAGAGAGAGAGGGAGAGAGGGAGGGAAAGAGAGAGAGAGGGAGAGAGAGAGAGAAAGAGAGAGAGAGAGAGAGAGAGAGAGAGAGAGAGAGAGAGAGAGGGATATATATATATATATATATATAGAGAGAGAGAGAGGGACATAGAGATGGAGGGACATAGAGAGGGAGGGACATAGAGAGGGGACAGAGAGAGAGAGGGAGAGAGGGAGGGAGGGAAAGAGAGAGAGAGAGGGAGAGAGGGAGGGAGGGAAAGAGAGAGAGAGAGGGACAGAGAAAGAGAGAGGGACAGAAAGAGGGAGGAGCAGAGAGAGGGAGGGAGAGACAAAGAATGTTTGCTGAAGATCTGGTGCTTCTGTCCCCAACCAAGGAGGGCCTACAGCAGCACCTAGATCTTCAATACAGATCCTGATAGACCTGGGCCCTGACAGTAAATCTCAGTAAGACCAAAATAATGACAATAGAAGACCAGACAATAGGCCATCATTTATCAGGGACCTCAAGGTCATCATGAGGTCAATCATGATGCAGGTGGCAGGAGGGAAGGACAGAGAGAGAGAGAGAGAGAGAGAGAGAGAGAGAGAGGACAGAGGGGGGAGAGAGAGAGAGAGAAGGAAGGACAGAGGGGGGAGAGAGAGAAGGAAGGACAGAGAGAGAGAGAGAGAGAGAGAGAGAGAGAGGGACAGAGGGGAGAGAGATAGAGAGAAGGAAGGAGAGAGAGAGAGAGAGAGAGAGAGAGAGAGAGAGAGAGAGAGAGAGAGAGAGAGAGAGAGAGAGAGAGAGAGAGAGAGAGAGAGAGAGAGAGGACAGAGGGGGAGAGAGAGGGAGAGAGATAAAGAAGGACAGAGGGGGAGAGCGAGAGAGGGAAGGACAGAGGGGACAGAGAGGGAGGGAGGGAGGGAGAGAAAGAGTGAGGGAGGGAAGGACAGAGAGAGGGAGGGGGGCAGAGAGGGAGGGTGGGAGGGAGGGAGGGATGAAGAATATGAAGTCAAATGTCTACTGTTTGCTGAAGATCTGGTCCTTATGTTGCCAACCAAGGAGGGCCTGCAGCAGCACCTAGATATTCTGCACAGATTCTGTCAGACCTGAGACCTGACTGTAAATCTCAGCAAGACAAAAATAATGGTATTCCAAAAAAGGTCCAGTTCCCAGTTCCACAAATACAAATTCCAACTAGACACCACTGAGCACATATCAACCATACATACCTGGCAAGGCAAGAAGGGCCTTCCACGGCATCTAAAAGGAACATCCAAATCGACATACCAATTAGGATCTGACTAAAAATGCTTGAATCAATCATAGAACCCATTGCCCTTTATTTTTTAAAACTTTTAATTAACTCGGCAAGTCAGTTAAGAAAAAAATTCTTATTCACAACGACAGTTTACCCCAATTGTGCCTATGGGACTCCCAATCACGGCCAGATGCGATACTGCCTGGATGCAAACCAGGGACGGCAGTGACACTTGCACTGAGAATGCTGCTGAGTGGTTATGAGGTCTGGGGTCTGTGGTCCGCTCACCAACCAAGACTTCACAAAATGGGACAAACACCAAATTGAGACTCTGCACGCAGAATTCTGCAAACGTATCCTCAGTGTACAACCTAAAACACAAAACAATGCAGAGCAGAATTAGGCCGACACCCACTAATTATAAAAATCCAGAAAAAAGCCGTTAAATTCTATAACCACCTAAAAGGAAGCGATTCCCAAACCTCCCATAACAAAGCCATCACCTACAGAGAGATGAACCTGGAGAAGAGTCCCCTAAGGAAGCTGGTCCTGGACAGCTGCACAATTAGACCCAACCAAATCATGAGAAAACAAAAAGATAATTACTTGACACATTGGAAAGAATTAACAAAAAAACAGAGCAAACTAGAATGCTATTTGGCCCTAAACAGAGAGTACACAGTGGCAGAACACCTGACCACTGTGACTGACCCAAAATGAAGGAAAGCTTTGACTATGTACAGACTCAGTTGCTATTGAGAGCGGCGGCAGGGTAGCCTAGTGGTTAGAGCGTTGGACTAGGAACCGGAAGTTCAAATCCCCGAGCTGACAAGGTACAAATCTGTCGTTCTGCCCCTGAACAGGCAGTTAACCCACTGTTCCCAGGCCGTCATTGAAAATAAGAATATGTTCTTAACTGACTTGCCTAGTTAAATAAAGGTAAAAATAAATAAAATTGAGAAAAGCCACCGTGGGCAGACCTGGCTCTCAAGAGAAGACAGGCTATGTGCTCACTGCCCACAAAATGAGGTGGAAACTGAGCTGCACTTCCTAACCTCCTGCCCAATGTACGACCATATTAGAGAGACATATTTCCCTCAGATTACACAGATCCACAAAGAATTCAAAAGCAAACCAAATTGTGATAAACTCCCATATCTACTGGGTGAAATTCCACAGTGTGACGTCACAGCAGCAAGATTTGTGACCTGTTTCCACAAGAAAAGGGCAACCAGTGAAGAACAAACACCATTGTAAATACAACCCATATTTATATTTATTTCCCCTTTTGTACTTTAACAATTTTCACATCGTTACAACACTGTATAGAGACATAGTAAGATATTTGAAATGTCTTTATTCTATTGCAACTTTTGTTGAGTGTAATGTTTACTGTTATTTTTTTATTATTTATTTCAATTAGATTTATTATCTATTTGACTTGGTTTGGCCATGTTAACATGTGTTTCTCATGACAATTAAGCTTGAATTGAAAATTGAATTGACAGAGAGAGAGTTGACTGTTTTAGGGCCCTTGGAAGCCATTGTGTTTCAACATGGAGAGCCTGGGGCTAGGATCAGCCTTTCTCTCTTCTCTGTGTTCCCTTCACCTCCTCATATCTTATTATCCACCATGGGATCCTCCGCAGGTCACAGAAAACCTTTTCCACACCATTGGATCCTCCGCAGGTCACAGAAAACCTTTTCCACACCATTGGATCCTCTGCAGGTCAAAGAAAACCTTTTGCTACACCATTGGATCCTCCGCAGGTCACAGAAAACCTTTTGCCACACCATTGGATCCTCCGCAGGTCACAGAAAACCTTTTGCCACACCATTGGATCCTCCGCAGGTCACATAAAACCTTTTGCCACACCATTGGATCCTCCACAGGTCACAGAAAACCTTTTCCACACCATTGGATCCTCCGCAGGTCAAAGAAAACCTTTTGATTTAATGTTAAAAAGTACATGTAAATATTAGTGCTGGTCTGTCTGCCAGAAGCTGTTGAGATGCCTAGTGTTAGTATAGCTCCTGGTCTGTCTGCCAGAAGCTGTTGTGATGCCTAGTGTTAGTATACCTCCTGGTCTGTCTACCAGAAGCTGTTGTGATGCCTAGTGTTAGTATACCTCCTGGTCTCTCTGCCAGAAGCTGTTGAGATGCCTAGTGTTAGTATACCTCCTGGTCTGTCTGCCAGAAGCTGTTGTGATGCCTAGTGTTAGTATACCTCCTGGTCTGTCTGCCAGAAGCTGTTGAGATGCCTAGTGCTAGTATACCTCCTGGTCTGTCTGCCAGAAGCTGTTGTGATGCCTAGTGCTAGTATACCTCCTGGTCTGTCTACCAGAAGCTGTTGTGATGCCTAGTGTTAGTATACCTCCTGGTCTGTCTGCCAGAAGCTGTTGAGATGCCTAGTGTTAGTATACCTCCTGGTCTGTCTACCAGAAGCTGTTGAGATGCCTAGTGTTAGTATACCTCCTGGTCTGTCTACCAGAAGCTGTTGAGATGCCTAGTGTTAATATACCTCCTGGTCTGTCTGCCAGAAGCTGTTGTGATGCCTAGTGTTAGTATACCTCCTGGTCTGTCTACCAGAAGCTGTTGTGATGCCTAGTGTTAGTATACCTCCTGGTCTGTCTGCCAGAAGCTGTTGTGTTAGGCTTTCTCCATAATGTTGATTGCAGGGTGAATACAGGATGAGGTTGAATACAGGGTGAATACAGGGTGAATACAGGATGAGGGTGAATACAGGGTGAATACAGGATGAGGGTGAATACAGGATGAATACAGGGTGAATACAGGATGAGGGTGAATACAGGATGAATACAGGATGAATACAGGATGAATACAGGATGAATACAGGGTGAATACAGGATGAATACAGGGTGAATACAGGGTGAGGGTGAATACAGGATGAATACAGGGTGAATACAGGGTGAATACAGGGTGAATACAGGATGAATACAGGGTGAATACAGGATGAATACAGGGTGAATACAGGGTGAATACAGGGAATACAGGATGAGGGTGAATACAGGATGAATACAGGATGAATACAGGATGAGGGGGTGAATACAGGATGAATACAGGATGAATACAGGATGAATACAGGGTGAATACAGGATGAATACAGGGTGAATACAGGATGAATACAGGATGAATACAGGGTGAATACAGGGTGAATACAGGATGAATACAGGATGAATACAGGGTGAATACAGGATGAATACAGGGTGAATACAGGATGAATACAGGAATACAGGGTGAATACAGGATGAATACAGGGTGAATACAGGATGAATACAGGGTGAATACAGGGTGAATACAGGGTGAATACAGGGTGAATACAGGGTGAATACAGGGTGAATACAGGGTGAGGGTGAATACAGGATGAATACAGGATGAATACAGGAAGAATACAGGGTGAATACAGGGTGAGGGTGAATACAGGATGAATACAGGATGAATACAGGGTGAATACAGGGTGAATACAGGATGAATACAGGGTGAATACAGGAAGAATACAGGGTGAATACAGGATGAATACAGGGTGAATACAGGGTGAATACAGGATGAATACAGGGTGAATACAGGGTGAATACAGGGTGAATACAGGGTGAATACAGGGTGAATACAGGGTGAATATAGGGTGAGGGTGAATACAGGGTGAATACAGGATGAATACAGGGTGAATACAGGATGAATACAGGATGAATACAGGGTGAATACAGGATGAATACAGGGTGAATACAGGATGAATACAGGATGAATACAGGGTGAATACAGGGTGAATACAGGGTGAGGGTGAATACAGGGTGAATACAGGATGAATACAGGGTGAATACAGGATGAATACAGGGTGAATACAGGATGAATGAAATACAGGATGAATACAGGGTGAATACAGGATGAATACAGGATGAATACAGAAATACAGGATGAATACAGGGTGAATACAGGGAATACAGGATGAATACAGGATGAATACAGGAATACAGGGTGAATACAGGGTGAATACAGGGTGAATACAGGATGAATACAGGATGAATACAGGGTGAATACAGGGTGAATACAGGGTGAATACAGGATGAATACAGAATACAGGATGAATACAGGATGAATACAGGAGGGTGAATACAGGGTGAATGAATACAGGGTGAATACAGAAATACAGGATGAATACAGGGTGAATACAGGATGAATACAGGATGAATACAGGGTGAATACAGGATGAATACAGGGTGAATGAATACAGGATGTGAATACAGGATGAATACAGGAATGGGTGAATACAGGGTGAATACAGGATGAATACAGAATAATACAGGATGAATACAGGATGAATACAGGATGAATACAGGGTGAATACAGGATGAATACAGGATACAGAAATACAGGATGAATACAGGATGAATACAGGATGAATACAGGGTGAGGGTGAATACAGGGTGAATACAGGGTGAATACAGGATGAATACAGGGTGAATACAGGATGAATACAGGGTGAATACAGGATGAATACAGGATGAATACAGGATGAATACAGGATGAATACAGGGGTGAATACAGGATGAATACAGGATGAGGGTGAATACAGGATGAATACAGGATGAATACAGGATGAATACAGGATGAATACAGGATGAATACAGGATGAATACAGGGTGAATACAGGATGAATACAGGATGAATACAGGATGAATACAGGATGAATACAGGGTGAATACAGGAATACAGGGTGAATACAGGGTGAATACAGGAATACAGAATACAGGGTGAGGGTGAATACAGGATGAATACAGGGTGAGGATGAATACAGGATGAATACAGGATGAATACAGGGTGAATACAGGGTGAATACAGGATGAATACAGGGTGATGAATACAGGATGAATACAGGGTGAATACAGGGTGAATACAGGGTGAATACAGGATGAATACAGGATGAATACAGGATGAGGATGAATACAGGATGAATACAGGATGAATACAGGATGAATACAGGATGAATACAGGATGAATACAGGATGAATACAGGATGAATACAGAATACAGGATGAATACAGGGTGAATACAGGATGAATACAGGATGAATACAGGGTGAATACAGGGTGAATACAGGATGAATACAGGAATACAGGATGAATACAGGATGAATACAGGATGAATACAGGATGAATACAGGAATGAATACAGGATGAATACAGGATGAATACAGGATGAATACAGGGTGAATACAGGATGAATACAGGGTGAATACAGGATGAATACAGGATGAGGGTGAATACAGGATGAATACAGGATGAATACAGGGTGAATACAGGGTGAATACAGGGTGAATACAGGATGAATACAGGATGAATACAGGATGAATACAGGGTGAATACAGGATGAATACAGGATGAATACAGGGTGAGGGTGAATACAGGATGAATACAGGGTGAGGGTGAATACAGGATGAATACAGGATGAATACAGGGTGAATACAGGGTGAATACAGGGTGAATACAGGATGAATACAGGATGAATACAGGGTGAGGGTGAATACAGGATGAATACAGGATGAATACAGGGTGAATACAGGGTGAATACAGGGTGAATACAGGATGAATACAGGATGAGGATGAATACAGGATGAATACAGGATGAATACAGGATGAATACAGGATGAATACAGGATGAATACAGGGTGAATACAGGATGAATACAGGATGAATACAGGATGAATACAGGGTGAATACAGGGTGAATACAGGATGAATACAGGGTGAATACAGGATGAATACAGGATGAATACAGGATGAATACAGGGTGAATACAGGATGAATACAGGGTGAGGGTGAATACAGGATGAATACAGGGTGAGGGTGAATACAGGATGAATACAGGGTGAATACAGGGTGAATACAGGGTGAATACAGGGTGAATACAGGGTGAATACAGGATGAATACAGGATGAATACAGGATGAATACAGGGTGAATACAGGGTGAATACAGGATGAATACAGGATGAATACAGGATGAATACAGGATGAATACAGGGTGAGGGTGAATACAGGGTGAATACAGGGTGAATACAGGGTGAATACAGGATGAATACAGGATGAATACAGGGTGAATACAGGGTGAATACAGGATGAATACAGGATGAATACAGGATGAGGGTGAATACAGGATGAATACAGGATGAGGGTGAATACAGGATGAATACAGGATGAATACAGGATGAATACAGGATGAATACAGGGTGAATACAGGATGAATACAGGATGAATACAGGATGAATACAGGGTGAATACAGGATGAATACAGGATGAATACAGGATGAATACAGGGTGAATACAGGGTGAATACAGGATGAATACAGGGTGAATACAGGATGAATACAGGATGAATACAGGATGAATACAGGGTGAATACAGGATGAATACAGGGTGAGGGTGAATACAGGATGAATACAGGGTGAGGGTGAATACAGGATGAATACAGGGTGAATACAGGGTGAATACAGGGTGAATACAGGGTGAATACAGGGTGAATACAGGATGAATACAGGATGAATACAGGATGAATACAGGGTGAATACAGGGTGAATACAGGATGAATACAGGATGAATACAGGATGAATACAGGATGAATACAGGGTGAGGGTGAATACAGGGTGAATACAGGGTGAATACAGGATGAATACAGGATGAATACAGGGTGAATACAGGGTGAATACAGGATGAATACAGGATGAATACAGGATGAGGGTGAATACAGGATGAATACAGGATGAGGGTGAATACAGGATGAATACAGGATGAATACAGGATGAATACAGGATGAATACAGGGTGAATACAGGATGAATACAGGATGAATACAGGATGAATACAGGGTGAATACAGGATGAATACAGGGTGAATACAGGGTGAATACAGGGTGAGGGTGAATACAGGATGAATACAGGGTGAGGGTGAATACAGGATGAATACAGGGTGAATACAGGGTGAATACAGGGTGAATACAGGGTGAATACAGGGTGAATACAGGGTGAATACAGGGTGAGGGTGAATACAGGGTGAATACAGGGTGAATACAGGGTGAATACAGGGTGAATACAGGGTGAATACAGGGTGAATACAGGGTGAGGGTGAATACAGGGTGAATACAGGGTGAATACAGGATGAATACAGGGTGAATACAGGGTGAATACAGGGTGAATACAGGGTGAATACAGGGTGAATACAGGGTGAGGGTGAATACAGGGTGAATACAGGATGAATACAGGGTGAGGGTGAATACAGGATGAATACAGGGTGAGGGTGAATACAGGATGAATACAGGGTGAATACAGGGTGAATACAGGGTGAATACAGGGTGAATACAGGGTGAATACAGGGTGAATACAGGGTGAGGTTGAATACAGGGGACTGAATACAGGGTGAATACAGGGTGAATACAGGGTGAATACAGGGTGAATACAGGGTGAATACAGGGTGAGGGTGAATACAGGGTGAATACAGGGTGAATACAGGGTGAATACAGGATGAATACAGGGTGAATACAGGATGAATACAGGATGAATACAGGAAGAATACAGGATGAATACAGGGTGAGGGTGAATACAGGATGAATACAGGGTGAATACAGGATGAATACAGGATGAATACAGGATGAATACAGGGTGAATACAGGATGAATACAGGGTGAATACAGGATGAATACAGGATGAATACAGGGTGAATACAGGGTGAGGATGAATACAGGGTGAATACAGGATGAATACAGGATGAATACAGGATGAATACAGGATGAATACAGGGTGAATACAGGATGAATACAGGGTGAATACAGGATGAATACAGGATGAATACAGGATGAATACAGGATGAATACAGGGTGAATACAGGATGAATACAGGGTGAATACAGGATGAATACAGGGTGAATACAGGGTGAATACAGGGTGAATACAGGGTGAATACAGGGTGAATACAGGATGAATACAGGATGAATACAGGATGAATACAGGATGAATACAGGGTGAATACAGGGTGAATACAGGGTGAATACAGGATGAATACAGGGTGAATACAGGATGAATACAGGGTGAATACAGGGTGAATACAGGGTGAATACAGGGTGAGGGTGAATACAGGGTGAATACAGGGTGAATACAGGGTGAATACAGGATGAGGGTGAATACAGGTTGAATACAGGGTGAGGGTGAATACAGGATGAATACAGGATGAATACAGGGTGAATACAGGATGAATACAGGATGAATACAGGGTGAATACAGGATGAATACAGGGTGAATACAGGGTGAATACAGGATGAATACAGGGTGAATACAGGATGAATACAGGATGAATACAGGGTGAATACAGGATGAATACAGGGTGAATACAGGATGAATACAGGATGAATACAGGGTGAATACAGGATGAATACAGGGTGAATACAGGGTGAATACAGGATGAATACAGGGTGAATACAGGATGAATACAGGATGAATACAGGATGAATACAGGGTGAATACAGGGTGAATACAGGGTGAATACAGGGTGAATACAGGATGAGGGTGAATACAGGTTGAATACAGGATGAATACAGGGTGAGGGTGAATACAGGATGAATACAGGGTGAATACAGGATGAATACAGGATGAATACAGGGTGAGGGTGAATACAGGATGAATACAGGGTGAATACAGGGTGAATACAGGATGAATACAGGGTGAATACAGGGTGAATACAGGATGAATACAGGATGAATACAGGATGAATACAGGGTGAATACAGGGTGAATACAGGGTGAGGGTGAATACAGGGTGAATACAGGGTGAATACAGGGTGAATACAGGATGAGGGTGAATACAGGTTGAATACAGGGTGAGGGTGAATACAGGATGAATACAGGATGAATACAGGGTGAATACAGGGTGAATACAGGGTGAATACAGGGTGAATACAGGGTGAATACAGGATGAATACAGGGTGAATACAGGGTGAATACAGGGTGAATACAGGGTGAGGGTGAATACAGGATGAATACAGGGTGAGGGTGAATACAGGGTGAATACAGGGTGAGGATGAATACAGGGTGAATACAGGATGAATACAGGGTGAATACAGGATGAATACAGGATGAATACAGGATGAATACAGGGTGAATACAGGATGAATACAGGATGAATACAGGAAGAATACAGGATGAATACAGGGTGAATACAGGGTGAATACAGGGTGAATACAGGGTGAATACAGGGTGAATACAGGATGAATACAGGATGAATACAGGATGAATACAGGATGAATACAGGGTGAATACAGGATGAATACAGGGTGAATACAGGATGAATACAGGGTGAATACAGGGTGAATACAGGGTGAATACAGGGTGAATACAGGGTGAATACAGGGTGAGGGTGAATACAGGGTGAATACAGGGTGAATACAGGGTGAATACAGGATGAGGGTGAATACAGGTTGAATACAGGGTGAGGGTGAATACAGGATGAATACAGGATGAATACAGGGTGAATACAGGATGAATACAGGATGAATACAGGATGAATACAGGGTGAATACAGGGTGAATACAGGGTGAATACAGGGTGAATACAGGGTGAATACAGGATGAATACAGGGTGAATACAGGGTGAATACAGGGTGAATACAGGGTGAATACAGCGTGAGGGTGAATACAGGGTGAATACAGGATGAGGGTGAATACAGGATGAATACAGGATGAATACAGGATGAATACAGGGTGAATACAGGGTGAATACAGGGTGAATACAGGGTGAATACAGGGTGAATACAGGGTGAGGGTGAATACAGGGTGAATACAGGATGAGGGTGAATACAGGATGAATACAGGATGAATACAGGATGAATACAGGATGAATACAGGATGAATACAGGGTGAATACAGGGTGAATACAGGGTGAATACAGGGTGAATACAGGGTGAATACAGGGTGAGGGTGAATACAGGGTGAATACAGGGTGAATACAGGGTGAATACAGGATGAGGGTGAATACAGGTTGAATACAGGGTGAGGGTGAATACAGGATGAATACAGGATGAATACAGGATGAATACAGGATGAATACAGGATGAATACAGGATGAATACAGGATGAATACAGGATGAATACAGGGTGAATACAGGGTGAGGGTGAATACAGGATGAATACAGGATGAATACAGGATGAGGGTGAATACAGGATGAATACAGGATGAATACAGGGTGAGGGTGAATACAGGATGAATACAGGATGAATACAGGGTGAGGGTGAATACAGGATGAATACAGGATGAATACAGGGTGAGGGTGAATACAGGGTGAATACAGGGTGAATACAGGGTGAATACAGGATGAATACAGGATGAATACAGGGTGAATACAGGATGAATACAGGATGAATACAGGATGAATACAGGATGAATACAGGGTGAATACAGGGTGAGGGTGAATACAGGATGAATACAGGATGAATACAGGATGAATACAGGATGAATACAGGGTGAGGGTGAATACAGGATGAATACAGGATGAATACAGGGTGAGGGTGAATACAGGATGAATACAGGATGAATACAGGGTGAGGGTGAATACAGGATGAATACAGGATGAATACAGGATGAATACAGGGTGAATACAGGGTGAATACAGGGTGAATACAGGGTGAGGGTGAATACAGGATGAATACAGGATGAATACAGGGTGAATACAGGGTGAATACAGGGTGAATACAGGGTGAGGGTGAATACAGGGTGAATACAGGATGAGGGTGAATACAGGATGAATACAGGATGAATACAGGATGAATACAGGATGAATACAGGGTGAATACAGGGTGAATACAGGATGAATACAGGATGAATACAGGGTGAATACAGGGTGAATACAGGATGAATACAGGATGAATACAGGGTGAATACAGGGTGAATACAGGATGAATACAGGGTGAGGGTGAATACAGGATGAATACAGGATGAATACAGGATGAATACAGGATGAATACAGGGTGAGGGTGAATACAGGATGAATACAGGATGAATACAGGGTGAGGGTGAATACAGGATGAATACAGGATGAATACAGGGTGAGGGTGAATACAGGATGAATACAGGGTGAGGGTGAATACAGGATGAATACAGGATGAATACAGGATGAATACAGGATGAATACAGGGTGAATACAGGATGAATACAGGGTGAATACAGGGTGAATACAGGGTGAATACAGGATGAATACAGGGTGAATACAGGGTGAATACAGGATGAATACAGGATGAATACAGGATGAATACAGGATGAATACAGGGTGAGGGTGAATACAGGGTGAATACAGGGTGAATACAGGATGAATACAGGATGAATACAGGGTGAATACAGGATGAATACAGGGTGAATACAGGGTGAATACAGGATGAATACAGGGTGAGGGTGAATACAGGATGAATACAGGATGAATACAGGGTGAATACAGGATGAATACAGGATGAATACAGGGTGAATACAGGGTGAATACAGGGTGAATACAGGATGAGGGTGAATACAGGATGAATACAGGGTGAGGGTGAATACAGGATGAATACAGGGTGAGGGTGAATACAGGATGAATACAGGGTGAGGGTGAATACAGGATGAATACAGGATGAATACAGGATGAATACAGGGTGAATACAGGATGAATACAGGGTGAGGGTGAATACAGGATGAATACAGGATGAATACAGGGTGAGGGTGAATACAGGATGAATACAGGATGAGGGTGAATACAGGATGAATACAGGATGAATACAGGATGAATACAGGGTGAATACAGGGTGAATACAGGGTGAATACAGGGTGAATACAGGGTGAATACAGGGTGAGGGTGAATACAGGGTGAATACAGGATGAGGGTGAATACAGGATGAATACAGGATGAATACAGGATGAATACAGGATGAATACAGGGTGAATACAGGATGAATACAGGGTGAATACAGGATGAATACAGGGTGAGGGTGAATACAGGATGAATACAGGATGAATACAGGATGAATACAGGGTGAATACAGGGTGAATACAGGGTGAATACAGGGTGAATACAGGGTGAATACAGGGTGAGGGTGAATACAGGGTGAATACAGGATGAGGGTGAATACAGGATGAATACAGGATGAATACAGGGTGAATACAGGGTGAATACAGGGTGAATACAGGGTGGATACAGGGTGAGGGTGAATACAGGGTGAATACAGGGTGAATACAGGGTGAATACAGGATGAGGGTGAATACAGGTTGAATACAGGGTGAGGGTGAATACAGGATGAATACAGGATGAATACAGGATGAATACAGGATGAATACAGGGTGAATACAGGATGAATACAGGATGAATACAGGATGAATACAGGATGAATACAGGATGAATACAGGGTGAATACAGGATGAATACAGGATGAATACAGGATGAATGATGAATACAGGGTGAATACAGGATGAATACAGGGTGAATACAGGATGAATACAGGGTGAATACAGGATGAATACAGGATGAATACAGGGTGAATACAGGGTGAATACAGGGTGAATACAGGATGAATACAGGATGAATACAGGATGAATACAGGAATACAGGATGAATACAGGGTGAATACAGGATGAATACAGGATGAATACAGGGTGAATACAGGGTGAATACAGGATGAATACAGGGTGAATACAGGGTGAATACAGGGTGAATACAGGGTGAGGGTGAATACAGGGTGAATACAGGATGAATACAGGGTGAATACAGGGTGAATACAGATGAATACAGGGTGAGGGTGAATACAGGATGAATACAGGATGAATACAGGATGAATACAGGATGAATACAGGGTGAATACAGGATGAATACAGGGTGAGGGTGAATACAGGGTGAATACAGGATGAATGGATGATACAGGATGAATACAGGGTGAATACAGGGTGAATACAGGATGAATACAGGGTGAAATACAGGATGAATACAGGATGAATACAGGGTGAATACAGGGTGAATACAGGATGAATACAGGGTGAGGGTGAATACAGGATGAATACAGGATGAATACAGGATGAATACAGGGTGAATACAGGATGAATACAGGGTGAATGAATACAGGATGAATACAGGATGAATACAGGGTGAATACAGGATGAATACAGGGTGAATACAGGATGAATACAGGGTGAGGGTGAATACAGGATGAATACAGGATGAATACAGGGTGAATACAGGATGAATACAGGGTGAATACAGGATGAATACAGGATGAATACAGGGTGAATACAGGATGAATACAGGGTGAATACAGGGTGAATACAGGGTGAATACAGGATGAATACAGGATGAATACAGGATGAATACAGGATGAATACAGGGTGAATACAGGGTGAATACAGGGTGAATACAGGATGAATACAGGATGAATACAGGATGAGGGTGAATACAGGATGAATACAGGATGAATACAGGATGAATACAGGGTGAATACAGGATGAATACAGGGTGAATACAGGATGTGATGAATACAGGATGAATACAGGATGAATACAGGGTGAGGGTGAATACAGGGTGAATACAGGATGAATACAGGGTGAATACAGGATGAATACAGGATGAATACAGGATGAATACAGGATGAATACAGGAGGGTGAATACAGGGTGAATACAGGGTGAATACAGGGTGAATACAGGATGAATACAGGAGGGTGAATACAGGGTGAATACAGGATGAGGGTGAATACAGGATGAATACAGGATGAATACAGGATGAATACAGGATGAATACAGGGTGAATACAGGATGAATACAGGGTGAATACAGGATGAATACAGGATGAATACAGGGTGAATACAGGGTGAATACAGGGTGAATACAGGGTGAATACAGGGTGAATACAGGGTGAGGGTGAATACAGGGTGAATACAGGGTGAATACAGGATGAATACAGGATGAATACAGGGTGAATACAGGATGAATACAGGATGAATACAGGATGAATACAGGGTGAATACAGGGTGAATACAGGGTGAATACAGGGTGAATACAGGGTGAGGGTGAATACAGGGTGAATACAGGATGAATACAGGGTGAATACAGGGTGAATACAGGATGAATACAGGGTGAAATACAGGATGAATACAGGATGAATACAGGATGAATACAGGATGAATACAGGGTGAATACAGGATGAATACAGGGTGAATACAGGGTGAATACAGGATGAATACAGGGTGAGGGTGAATACAGGATGAATACAGGATGAATACAGGATGAATACAGGATGAATACAGGATGAATACAGGATGAATACAGGATGAATACAGGGTGAATACAGGGTGAATACAGGATGAATACAGGGTGAGGGTGAATACAGGATGAATACAGGATGAATACAGGGTGAGGGTGAATACAGGATGAATACAGGATGAATACAGGGTGAGGGTGAATACAGGGTGAATACAGGGTGAATACAGGGTGAATACAGGGTGAATACAGAGGGTGAATACAGGGTGAATACAGGATGAATACAGGGTGAATACAGGGTGAATACAGGATGAATACAGGGTGAGGGTGAATACAGGATGAATACAGGATGAATACAGGATGAATACAGGATGAATACAGGGTGAATACAGGATGAATACAGGGTGAGGGTGAATACAGGGTGAATACAGGATGAATACAGGATGAATACAGGATGAATACAGGGTGAATACAGGGTGAATACAGGATGAATACAGGGTGAGGGTGAATACAGGATGAATACAGGATGAATACAGGGTGAATACAGGGTGAATACAGGATGAATACAGAGGGTGAATACAGGATGAATACAGGATGAATACAGGATGAATACAGGGTGAATACAGGATGAATACAGGGTGAGGGTGAATACAGGATGAATACAGGATGAATACAGGGTGAATACAGGATGAATACAGGGTGAATACAGGATGAATACAGGGTGAGGATGAATACAGGATGAATACAGGATGAATACAGGATGAATACAGGATGAATACAGGGTGAATACAGGATGAATACAGGGTGAATACAGGATGAATACAGGATGAATACAGGGTGAATACAGGATGAATACAGGGTGAATACAGGGTGAATACAGGGTGAATACAGGATGAATACAGGATGAATACAGGATGAATACAGGATGAATACAGGGTGAATACAGGGTGAATACAGGGTGAATACAGGATGAATACAGGATGAATACAGGATGAGGGTGAATACAGGATGAATACAGGATGAATACAGGATGAATACAGGGTGAATACAGGATGAATACAGGGTGAATACAGGATGAATACAGGATGAATACAGGGTGAATACAGGGTGAATACAGGGTGAATACAGGGTGAATACAGGATGAATACAGGGTGAGGGTGAATACAGGGTGAATACAGGATGAGGGTGAATACAGGATGAATACAGGATGAATACAGGATGAATACAGGATGAATACAGGGTGAATACAGGATGAATACAGGGTGAATACAGGATGAATACAGGATGAATACAGGGTGAATACAGGGTGAATACAGGGTGAATACAGGTGAATACAGGGTGAGGGTGAATACAGGGTGAATACAGGGTGAATACAGGATGAATACAGGATGAATACAGGGTGAATACAGGATGAATACAGGATGAATACAGGATGAATACAGGGTGAATACAGGGTGAATACAGGGTGAATACAGGGTGAATACAGGGTGAATACAGGGTGAGGGTGAATACAGGGTGAATACAGGATGAGGGTGAATACAGGATGAATACAGGATGAATACAGGATGAATACAGGATGAATACAGGATGAATACAGGGTGAGGGTGAATACAGGATGAATACAGGATGAATACAGGATAAATACAGGATGAATACAGGGTGAATACAGGATGAATACAGGGTGAGGGTGAATACAGGGTGAATACAGGATGAATACAGGATGAATACAGGATGAATACAGGGTGAATACAGGGTGAATACAGGATGAATACAGGGTGAATACAGGGTGAGGGTGAATACAGGATGAATACAGGATGAATACAGGATGAATACAGGATGAATACAGGATGAATACAGGGTGAATACAGGATGAATACAGGATGAATACAGGGTGAATACAGGATGAATACAGGATGAATACAGGATGAATACAGGGTGAATACAGGATGAATACAGGATGAATACAGGATGAATACAGGGTGAATACAGGATGAATACAGGGTGAATACAGGATGAATACAGGATGAATACAGGGTGAATACAGGGTGAATACAGGATGAATACAGGGTGAATACAGGGTGAATACAGGGTGAATACAGGGTGAATACAGGGTGAGGGTGAATACAGGGTGAATACAGGATGAATACAGGGTGAATACAGGGTGAATACAGGATGAATACAGGGTGAGGGTGAATACAGGATGAATACAGGATGAATACAGGATGAATACAGGATGAATACAGAATACAGGATGAATACAGGGTGAGGGTGAATACAGGGTGAATACAGGATGAATACAGGATGAATACAGGATGAATACAGGGTGAATACAGGGTGAATACAGGATGAATACAGGGTGAGGGTGAATACAGGATGAATACAGGATGAATACAGGGTGAGGGTGAATACAGGATGAATACAGGATGAATACAGGGTGAGGGTGAATACAGGATGAATACAGGATGAATACAGGATGAATACAGGATGAATACAGGATGAATACAGGATGAATACAGGATGAATACAGGGTGAATACAGGGTGAATACAGGATGAATACAGGGTGAATACAGGGTGAATACAGGGTGAATACAGGATGAATACAGGATGAATACAGGGTGAGGGTGAATACAGGATGAATACAGGATGAATACAGGGTGAATACAGGGTGAATACAGGGTGAATACAGGGTGAATACAGGGTGAATACAGGGTGAGGGTGAATACAGGGTGAATACAGGATGAGGGTGAATACAGGATGAATACAGGATGAATACAGGATGAATACAGGATGAATACAGGATGAATACAGGGTGAGGGTGAATACAGGATGAATACAGGATGAATACAGGATAAATACAGGATGAATACAGGGTGAATACAGGATGAATACAGGGTGAGGGTGAATACAGGGTGAATACAGGATGAATACAGGATGAATACAGGGTGAATACAGGATGAATACAGGATGAATACAGGATGAATACAGGATGAATACAGGATGAATACAGGGTGAATACAGGATGAATACAGGGTGAATACAGGATGAATACAGGGTGAATACAGGATGAATACAGATGAATACAGGATGAATACAGGGTGAATACAGGGTGAATACAGGATGAATACAGGATGAATACAGGATGAATACAGGGTGAATACAGGATGAATACAGGGTGAATACAGGATGAATACAGGATGAATACAGGGTGAATACAGGGTGAATACAGGATGAATACAGGGTGAATACAGGGTGAATACAGGGTGAATACAGGGTGAATACAGGGTGAGGGTGAATACAGGGTGAATACAGGATGAATACAGGGTGAATACAGGAATACAGGATGAATACAGGGTGAGGGTGAATACAGGATGAATACAGGATGAATACAGGATGAATACAGGATGAATACAGGGTGAATACAGGATGAATACAGGGTGAGGGTGAATACAGGGTGAATACAGGATGAATACAGGATGAATACAGGATGAATACAGGGTGAATACAGGGTGAATACAGGATGAATACAGGGTGAGGGTGAATACAGGATGAATACAGGATGAATACAGGGTGAATACAGGGTGAATACAGGATGAATACAGGGTGAGGGTGAATACAGGATGAATACAGGATGAATACAGGATGAATACAGGGTGAATACAGGATGAATACAGGGTGAGGGTGAATACAGGATGAATACAGGATGAATACAGGGTGAATACAGGATGAATACAGGGTGAATACAGGATGAATACAGGGTGAGGGTGAATACAGGATGAATACAGGATGAATACAGGGTGAATAGAGGATGAATACAGGGTGAATACAGGATGAATACAGGATGAATACAGGGTGAATACAGGATGAATACAGGGTGAATACAGGGTGAATACAGGGTGAATACAGGATGAATACAGGATGAATACAGGATGAATACAGGATGAATACAGGGTGAATACAGGGTGAATACAGGGTGAATACAGGAATACAGGATGAATACAGGATGAATACAGGGTGAGGGTGAATACAGGATGAATACAGGATGAATACAGGATGAATACAGGGTGAATACAGGATGAATACAGGGTGAATACAGGATGAATACAGGATGAATACAGGGTGAATACAGGGTGAATACAGGGTGAATACAGGGTGAATGCAGGGTGAATACAGGGTGAGGGTGAATACAGGGTGAATACAGGATGAGGGTGAATACAGGATGAATACAGGATGAATACAGGATGAATACAGGATGAATACAGGGTGAATACAGGATGAATACAGGGTGAATACAGGATGAATACAGGATGAATACAGGGTGAATACAGGGTGAATACAGGGTGAATACAGGGTGAGGGTGAATACAGGGTGAATACAGGGTGAATACAGGATGAATACAGGATGAATACAGGGTGAATACAGGATGAATACAGGATGAATACAGGATGAATACAGGGTGAATACAGGGTGAATACAGGGTGAATACAGGGTGAATACAGGGTGAATACAGGGTGAGGGTGAATACAGGGTGAATACAGGATGAGGGTGAATACAGGATGAATACAGGATGAATACAGGATGAATACAGGATGAATACAGGGTGAATACAGGATGTATACAGGGTGAATACAGGATGAATACAGGATGAATACAGGGTGAATACAGGGTGAATACAGGGTGAATACAGGGTGAATACAGGGTGAATACAGGGTGAGGGTGAATACAGGGTGAATACAGGGTGAATACAGCGTGAATACAGGGTGAATACAGGGTGAATACAGGATGAATACAGGGTGAATACAGGGTGAATACAGCGTGAATACAGGGTGAATACAGGGTGAATACAGGATGAATACAGGGTGAATACAGGGTGAATACAGGGTGAATACAGGGTGAATACAGGATGAATACAGGGTGAATACAGCGTGAATACAGGGTGAATACAGGGTGAATACAGGATGAATACAGGGTGAATACAGGGTGAATACAGGGTGAATACAGGGTGAATACAGGATGAATACAGGGTGAATACAGGGTGAATACAGGGTGAATACAGGGTGAATACAGGATGAATACAGGGTGAATACAGGATGAATACAGGGTGAATACAGGGTGAATACAGGATGAATACAGGGTGAATACAGGGTGAATACAGGATGAGGGTGAATACAGGTTGAATACAGGGTGAGGGTGAATACAGGATGAATACAGGGTGAGGGTGAATACAGGGTGAATACAGGATGAATACAGGGTGAATACAGGATGAGGGTGAATACAGGGTGAATACAGGATGAGGGTGAATACAGTGTGAATACAGGATGAGGGTGAATACAGGGTGAATACAGGATGAGGGTGAATACAGGGTGAATACAGGATGAGGGTGAATACAGGGTGAATACAGGATGAGGGTGAATACAGGGTGAATACAGGATGAGGGTGAATACAGGGTGAATACAGGATGAGGGTGAATACAGGATGAATACAGGGTGAGGGTGAATACAGGGTGAATACAGGATGAATACAGGATGAATACAGGGTGAATACAGGGTGAATACAGGATGAATACAGGGTGAATACAGGATGAGGGTGAATACAGGATGAATACAGGGTGAGGGTGAATACAGGATGAATACAGGGTGAGGGTGAATACAGGATGAATACAGGGTGAATACAGGATGAATACAGGGTGAGGGTGAATACAGGATGAATACAGGGTGAATACAGGATGAATACAGGGTGAATACAGGATGAATACAGGGTGAGGGTGAATACAGGATGAATACAGGGTGAATACAGGATGAATACAGGATGAATACAGGGTGAATACAGGATGAATACAGGGTGAATACAGGATGAATACAGGGTGAATACAGGATGAATACAGGGTGAATACAGGGTGAATACAGGATGAATACAGGGTGAGGGTGAATACAGGATGAATACAGGGTGAATACAGGGTGAATACAGGATGAATACAGGATGAATACAGGGTGAATACAGGGTGAATACAGGATGAATACAGGATGAATACAGGATGAATACAGGGTGAATACAGGAAGAATACAGGGTGAATACAGGGTGAATACAGGATGAGGGTGAATACAGGTTGAATACAGGGTGAGGGTGAATACAGGGTGAATACAGGGTGAATACAGGATGAATACAGGATGAATACAGGGTGAATACAGGGTGAATACAGGGTGAATACAGGAAGAATACAGGGTGAATACAGGGTGAATACAGGGTGAATACAGGATGAGGGTGAATACAGGTTGAATACAGGGTGAGGGTGAATACAGGATGAATACAGGGTGAATACAGGATGAATACAGGATGAATACAGGGTGAATACAGGATGAGGGTGAATACAGGTTGAATACAGGGTGAGGGTGAATACAGGATGAATACAGGGTGAGGGTGAATACAGGGTGAATACAGGATGAATACAGGGTGAATACAGGGTGAATACAGGATGAATACAGGGTGAGGGTGAATACAGGATGAATACAGGGTGAGGGTGAATACAGGGTGAATACAGGATGAATACAGGGTGAATACAGGGTGAATACAGGGTGAATACAGGGTGAATACAGGGTGAATACAGGATGAATACAGGGTGAATACAGGGTGAATACAGGATGAATACAGGGTGAATACAGGGTGAATACAGGGTGAATACAGGGTGAATACAGGGTGAATACAGGATGAATACAGGGTGAGGGTGAATACAGGATGAATACAGGGTGAATACAGGAAGAATACAGGGTGAATACAGGATGAATACAGGGTGAGGGTGAATACAGGGTGAATACAGGGTGAGGGTGAATACAGGGTAAATACAGGGTGAATACAGGGTGAATACAGGATGAGGGTGAATACAGGTTGAATACAGGGTGAGGGTGAATACAGGATGAATACAGGGTGAGGGTGAATACAGGGTGAATACAGGAAGAATACAGGGTGAATACAGGGTGAATACAGGGTGAGGGTGAATACAGGGTGAATACAGGAAGAATACAGGGTGAATACAGGGTGAATACAGGATGAATACAGGATGAATACAGGGTGAATACAGGATGAATACAGGATGAATACAGGGTGAATACAGGATGAATACAGGATGAATACAGGGTGAATACAGGGTGAATACAGGATGAATACAGGGTGAATACAGGATGAATACAGGATGAATACAGGGTGAATACAGGGTGAATACAGGATGAATACAGGGTGAATACAGGATGAATACAGGGTGAATACAGGATGAATACAGGGTGAGGGTGAATACAGGATGAATACAGGGTGAGGGTGAATACAGGGTGAATACAGGAAGAATACAGGGTGAATACAGGGTGAATACAGGATGAATACAGGATGAATACAGGGTGAATACAGGATGAATACAGGATGAATACAGGATGAATACAGGGTGAATACAGGATGAATACAGGGTGAATACAGGAAGAATACAGGGTGAATACAGGATGAATACAGGGTGAATACAGGGTGAATACAGGATGAATACAGGGTGAATACAGGATGAATACAGGGTGAGGGTGAATACAGGATGAATACAGGGTGAATACAGGGTGAATACAGGGTGAATACAGGGTGAATACAGGATGAATACAGGGTGAATACAGGATGAATACAGGGTGAATACAGGATGAATACAGGGTGAGGGTGAATACAGGGTGAATACAGGGTGAATACAGGATGAATACAGGATGAATACAGGATGAATACAGGGTGAATACAGGGTGAATACAGGGTGAATACAGGGTGAATACAGGGTGAGGGTGAATACAGGATGAATACAGGGTGAGGGTGAATACAGGATGAATACAGGGTGAATACAGGGTGAATACAGGGTGAATACAGGGTGAATACAGGGTGAATACAGGAAGAATACAGGGTGAATACAGGATGAATACAGGATGAATACAGGGTGAATACAGGGTGAGGGTGAATACAGGATGAATACAGGATGAATACAGGGTGAATACAGGATGAATACAGGGTGAATACAGGATGAATACAGGGTGAGGGTGAATACAGGATGAATACAGGGTGAATACAGGATGAATACAGGGTGAATACAGGATGAATACAGGGTGAATACAGGATGAATACAGGATGAATACAGGGTGAATACAGGATGAATACAGGGTGAATACAGGATGAATACAGGGTGAATACAGGATGAATACAGGGTGAATACAGGATGAATACAGGATGAATACAGGGTGAATACAGGATGAATACAGGATGAATACAGGATGAATACAGGATGAATACAGGGTGAATACAGGGTGAATACAGGATGAATACAGGGTGAATACAGGGTGAATACAGGGTGAGGGTGAATACAGGGTGAATACAGGGTGAATACAGGAAGAATACAGGGTGAATACAGGATGAATACAGGATGAATACAGGGTGAATACAGGGTGAGGGTGAATACAGGGTGAATACAGGGTGAATACAGGAAGAATACAGGGTGAATACAGGATGAATACAGGATGAATACAGGGTGAATACAGGATGAGGGTGAATACAGGGTGAATACAGGGTGAATACAGGGTGAATACAGGGTGAATACAGGAAGAATACAGGGTGAATACAGGATGAATACAGGATGAATACAGGGTGAATACAGGGTGAATACAGGATGAATACAGGGTGAATACAGGATGAATACAGGATGAATACAGGATGAATACAGGATGAATACAGGGTGAGGGTGAATACAGGATGAATACAGGATGAATACAGGGTGAATACAGGGTGAATACAGGATGAATACAGGATGAATACAGGATGAATACAGGGTGAATACAGGATGAATACAGGGTGAATACAGGGTGAATACAGGATGAATACAGGGTGAATACAGGGTGAATACAGGGTGAATACAGGGTGAATACAGGATGAATACAGGGTGAATACAGGATGAATACAGGATGAATACAGGATGAATACAGGGTGAATACAGGATGAATACAGGGTGAATACAGGGTGAATACAGGGTGAATACAGGATGAATACAGGATGAATACAGGGTGAATACAGGGTGAATACAGGATGAATACAGGGTGAATACAGGATGAATACAGGATGAATACAGGATGAATACAGGGTGAATACAGGATGAATACAGGGTGAATACAGGATGAATACAGGATGAATACAGGGTGAATACAGGGTGAATACAGGGTGAATACAGGGTGAATACAGGATGAATACAGGGTGAGGGTGAATACAGGGTGAATACAGGGTGAATACAGGGTGAATACAGGATGAGGGTGAATACAGGATGAATACAGGGTGAATACAGGGTGAATACAGGGTGAATACAGGATGAATACAGGGTGAATACAGGATGAATACAGGGTGAATACAGGATGAATACAGGGTGAATACAGGATGAATACAGGGTGAATACAGGGTGAATACAGGGTGAATACAGGATGAATACAGGGTGAATACAGGGTGAATACAGGGTGAATACAGGATGAATACAGGATGAATACAGGGTGAATACAGGGTGAATACAGGGTGAATACAGGGTGAATACAGGGTGAATACAGGGTGAATACAGGGTGAATACAGGAAGAATACAGGGTGAATACAGGATGAATACAGGATGAATACAGGGTGAATACAGGATGAATACAGGATGAATACAGGGTGAATACAGGGTGAGGGTGAATACAGGGTGAATACAGGATGAATACAGGGTGAGGGTGAATACAGGATGAATACAGGATGAATACAGGGTGAATACAGGGTGAATACAGGATGAATACAGGATGAATACAGGATGAATACAGGGTGAATACAGGGTGAATACAGGATGAATACAGGGTGAATACAGGGTGAATACAGGGTGAATACAGGATGAATACAGGGTGAGGGTGAATACAGGATGAATACAGGGTGAATACAGGGTGAATACAGGGTGAATACAGGGTGAATACAGGGTGAATACAGGGTGAATACAGGGTGAATACAGGATGAATACAGGGTGAATACAGGGTGAATACAGGGTGAATACAGGGTGAATACAGGGTGGGACAGAGTCCTTTATGTGTGTTTGTATTGTTTCTGTAGCCCATTCATTTGACTAACAAGACTCTGCTGTCAGGCGGTAGTTATTGTGGAAGTGTTGGTTCAATGCATCAGCTTACCCTGGTTGGGGTTATTGATGGTGGAATGTCCAGGGCATCACAGTAGCAACATTAAAGCACTGAATGTACATCCTGGCAATACGAAAGTAGACAATCAGTTTCAATGTATTTATGTCAGCATGGTTGTATGAAAACAGAATCACAACTAATTATGTGTCCTCTCCACTCTGTCCTGTAGAGGAGGTCCTCTCCACTCTGTCCTGTAGAGGAGGTCCTCTCCACTCTGTCCTGTAGAGGAGGTCCTCTCCACTCTGTCCTGAAGAGGAGGTCCTCTCCACTCTGTCCTGGAGAGGAGGTCCTCTCCACTCTGTCCTGTAGAGGAGGTCCTCTCCACTCTGTCCTGAAGAGGAGGTCCTCTCCACTCTGTCCTGTAGAGGAGGTCCTCTCCACTCTGTCCTGTAGAGGAGGTCCTCTCCACTCTGTCCTGTAGAGGAGGTCCTCTCCACTCTGTCCTGTAGAGGAGGTCCTCTCCACTCTGTCCTGTAGAGGAGGTCCTCTCCACTCTGTCCTGAAGAGGAGGTCCTCTCCACTCTGTCCTGGAGAGGAAGTCCTCTCCACTCTGTCCTGTAGAGGAGGTCCTCTCCACTCTGTCCTGTAGAGGAGGTCCTCTCCACTCTGTCCTGTAGAGGAGGTCCTCTCCACTCTGTCCTGTAGAGGAGGTCCTCTCCACTCTGTCCTGTAGAGGAGGTCCTCTCCACTCTGTCCTGTAGAGGAGGTCCTCTCCACTCTGTCCTGAAGAGGAGGTCCTCTCCACTCTGTCCTGGAGAGGAGGTCCTCTCCACTCTGTCCTGTAGAGGAGGTCCTCTCCACTCTGTCCTGAAGAGGAGGTCCTCTCCACTCTGTCCTGTAGAGGAGGTCCTCTCCACTCTGTCCTGTAGAGGAGGTCCTCTCCACTCTGTCCTGTAGAGGAGGTCCTCTCCACTCTGTCCTGTAGAGGAGGTCCTCTCCACTCTGTCCTGTAGAGGAGGTCCTCTCCACTCTGTCCTGTAGAGGAGGTCCTCTCCACTCTGTCCTGTAGAGGAGGTCCTCTCCACTCTGTCCTGAAGAGGAGGTCCTCTCCACTCTGTCCTGTAGAGGAGGTCCTCTCCACTCTGTCCTGTAGAGGAGGTCCTCTCCACTCTGTCCTGTAGAGGAGGTCCTCTCCACTCTGTCCTGAAGAGGAGGTCCTCTCCACTCTGTCCTGTAGAGGAGGTCCTCTCCACTCTGTCCTGTAGAGGAGGTCCTCTCCACTCTGTCCTGTAGAGGAGGTCCTCTCCACTCTGTCCTGTAGAGGAGGTCCTCTCCACTCTGTCCTGAAGAGGAGGTCCTCTCCACTCTGTCCTGAAGAGGAGGTCCTCTCCACTCTGTCCTGTAGAGGAGGTCCTCTCCACTGTCCTGAAAAGGAGGTCCTCTCCACTCTGTCCTGGAGAGGAGGTCCTCTCCACTCTGTCCTGTAGAGGAGGTCCTCTCCACTCTGTCCTGTAGAGGAGGTCCTCTCCACTCTGTCCTGTAGAAGAGGTCCTCTCCACTCTGTCCTGTAGAGGAGGTCCTCTCCACTGTCCTGAAAGGAGGTCCTCTCCACTCTGTCCTGGAGAGGAGGTCCTCTCCACTCTGTCCTGTAGAGGAGGTCCTCTCCACTCTGTCCTGTAGAGGAGGTCCTCTCCACTCTGTCCTGTAGAGGAGGTCCTCTCCACTCTGTCTTGTAGAGGAGGTCCTCTCCACTCTGTCCTGGAGAGGATGTCCTCTCCACTCTGTCCTGTAGAGGAGGTCCTCTCCACTCTGTCCTGTAGAGGAGGTCCTCTCCACTCTGTCCTGTAGAGGAGGTCCTCTCCACTCTGTCCTGTAGAGGAGGTCCTCTCCACTCTGTCCTGTAGAGGAGGTCCTCTCCACTCTGTCCTGTAGAGGAGGTCCTCTCCACTCTGTCCTGTAGAGGAGGTCCTCTCCACTCTGTCCTGTAGAGGAGGTCCTCTCCACTCTGTCCTGTAGAGGAGGTCCTCTCCACTCTGTCCTGTAGAGGAGGTCCTCTCCACTCTGTCCTGAAGAGGAGGTCCTCTCCACTCTGTCCTGAAGAGGAGGTCCTCTCCACTCTGTCCTGTAGAGGAGGTCCTCTCCACTCTGTCCTGTAGAGGAGGTCCTCTCCACTCTGTCCTGAAGAGGAGGTCCTCTCCACTCTGTCCTGAAGAGGAGGTCCTCTCCACTCTGTCCTGTAGAGGAGGTCCTCTCCACTCTGTCCTGAAAAGGAGGTCCTCTCCACTCTGTCCTGTAGAGGAGGTCCTCTCCACTCTGTCCTGAAGAGGAGGTCCTCTCCACTCTGTCCTGTAGAGGAGGTCCTCTCCACTCTGTCCTGTAGAGGAGGTCCTCTCCACTCTGTCCTGTAGAGGAGGTCCTCTCCACTCTGTCCTGTAGAGGAGGTCCTCTCCACTCTGTCCTGTAGAGGAGGTCCTCTCCACTCTGTCCTGAAGAGGAGGTCCTCTCCACTCTGTCCTGTAGAGGAGGTCCTCTCCACTCTGTCCTGTAGAGGAGGTCCTCTCCACTCTGTCCTGTAGAGGAGGTCCTCTCCACTCTGTCCTGAAGAGGAGGTCCTCTCCACTCTGTCCTGTAGAGGAGGTCCTCTCCACTCTGTCCTGTAGAGGAGGTCCTCTCCACTCTGTCCTGTAGAGGAGGTCCTCTCCACTCTGTCCTGTAGAGGAGGTCCTCTCCACTCTGTCCTGAAGAGGAGGTCCTCTCCACTCTGTCCTGAAGAGGAGGTCCTCTCCACTCTGTCCTGTAGAGGAGGTCCTCTCCACTGTCCTGAAAAGGAGGTCCTCTCCACTCTGTCCTGGAGAGGAGGTCCTCTCCACTCTGTCCTGTAGAGGAGGTCCTCTCCACTCTGTCCTGTAGAGGAGGTCCTCTCCACTCTGTCCTGTAGAAGAGGTCCTCTCCACTCTGTCCTGTAGAGGAGGTCCTCTCCACTGTCCTGAAAAGGAGGTCCTCTCCACTCTGTCCTGGAGAGGAGGTCCTCTCCACTCTGTCCTGTAGAGGAGGTCCTCTCCACTCTGTCCTGTAGAGGAGGTCCTCTCCACTCTGTCCTGTAGAGGAGGTCCTCTCCACTCTGTCTTGTAGAGGAGGTCCTCTCCACTCTGTCCTGGAGAGGATGTCCTCTCCACTCTGTCCTGTAGAGGAGGTCCTCTCCACTTTGTCCTGTAGAGGAGGTCCTCTCCACTCTGTCCTGTAGAGGAGGTCCTCTCCACTCTGTCCTGTAGAGGAAGTCCTCTCCACTCTGTCCTGTAGAGGAGGTCCTCTCCACTCTGTCCTGTAGAGGAGGTCCTCTCCACTCTGTCCTGTAGAGGAGGTCCTCTCCACTCTGTCCTGTAGAGGAGGTCCTCTCCACTCTGTCCTGTAGAGGAGGTCCTCTCCACTCTGTCCTGTAGAGGAGGTCCTCTCCACTGTCCTGAAAAGGAGGTCCTCTCCACTCTGTCCTGGAGAGGAGGTCCTCTCCACTCTGTCCTGTAGAGGAGGTCCTCTCCACTCTGTCCTGTAGAGGAGGTCCTCCACTCTGTCCTGAAGAGGAGGTCCTCTCCACTCTGTCCTGTAGAGGAGGTCCTCTCCACTCTGTCCTGAAGAGGAGGTCCTCTCCACTCTGTCCTGAAGAGGAGGTCCTCTCCACTCTGTCCTGTAGAGGAGGTCCTCTCCACTCTGTCCTGTAGAGGAGGTCCTCTCCACTCTGTCCTGTAGAGGAAGTCCTCTCCACTCTGTCCTGAAGAGGAGGTCCTCTCCACTCTGTCCTGGAGAGGATGTCCTCTCCACTCTGTCCTGTAGAGGAGGTCCTCTCCACTTTGTCCTGTAGAGGAGGTCCTCTCCACTCTGTCCTGTAGAGGAGGTCCTCTCCACTCTGTCCTGTAGAGGAAGTCCTCTCCACTCTGTCCTGTAGAGGAGGTCCTCTCCACTCTGTCCTGTAGAGGAGGTCCTCTCCACTCTGTCCTGTAGAGGAGGTCCTCTCCACTCTGTCCTGTAGAGGAGGTCCTCTCCACTCTGTCCTGTAGAGGAGGTCCTCTCCACTCTGTCCTGTAGAGGAGGTCCTCTCCACTGTCCTGAAAAGGAGGTCCTCTCCACTCTGTCCTGGAGAGGAGGTCCTCTCCACTCTGTCCTGTAGAGGAGGTCCTCTCCACTCTGTCCTGTAGAGGAGGTCCTCTCCACTCTGTCCTGTAGAGGAGGTCCTCTCCACTCTGTCCTGTAGAGGAGGTCCTCTCCACTCTGTCCTGTAGAGTCCTCTCCACTCTGTCCTGTAGAGGAGGTCCTCTCCACTGTACTGAAAGGAGGTCCTCTCCACTCTGTCCTGAGAGGAGGTCCTCTCCACTCTGTCCTGTAGAGGAGGTCCTCTCCACTCTGTCCTGTAGAGGAGGTCCTCTCCACTCTGTCCTGAAGAGGAGGTCCTCTCCACTCTGTCCTGTAGAGGAGGTCCTCTCCACTCTGTCCTGAAGAGGAGGTCCTCTCCACTCTGTCCTGAAGAGGAGGTCCTCTCCACTCTGTCCTGTAGAGGAGGTCCTCTCCACTCTGTCCTGTAGAGGAGGTCCTCTCCACTCTGTCCTGTAGAGGAAGTCCTCTCCACTCTGTCCTGAAGAGGAGGTCCTCTCCACTCTGTCCTGGAGAGGATGTCCTCTCCACTCTGTCCTGTAGAGGAGGTCCTCTCCACTTTGTCCTGTAGAGGAGGTCCTCTCCACTCTGTCCTGTAGAGGAGGTCCTCTCCACTCTGTCCTGTAGAGGAAGTCCTCTCCACTCTGTCCTGTAGAGGAGGTCCTCTCCACTCTGTCCTGTAGAGGAGGTCCTCTCCACTCTGTCCTGTAGAGGAGGTCCTCTCCACTCTGTCCTGTAGAGGAGGTCCTCTCCACTCTGTCCTGTAGAGGAGGTCCTCTCCACTCTGTCCTGTAGAGGAGGTCCTCTCCACTGTCCTGAAAAGGAGGTCCTCTCCACTCTGTCCTGGAGAGGAGGTCCTCTCCACTCTGTCCTGTAGAGGAGGTCCTCTCCACTCTGTCCTGTAGAGGAGGTCCTCTCCACTCTGTCCTGAAGAGGAGGTCCTCTCCACTCTGTCCTGTAGAGGAGGTCCTCTCCACTCTGTCCTGAAGAGGAGGTCCTCTCCACTCTGTCCTGTAGAGGAGGTCCTCTCCACTCTGTCCTGTAGAGGAGGTCCTCTCCACTCTGTCCTGAAGAGGAGGTCCTCTCCACTCTGTCCTGTAGAGGAGGTCCTCTCCACTCTGTCCTGTAGAGGAGGTCCTCTCCACTCTGTCCTGTAGAGGAGGTCCTCTCCACTCTGTCCTGGAGAGGAGGTCCTCTCCACTCTGTCCTGTAGAGGAGGTCCTCTCCACTCTGTCCTGTAGAGGAGGTCCTCTCCACTCTGTCCTGTAGAGGAGGTCCTCTCCACTGTCCTGAAAAGGAGGTCCTCTCCACTCTGTCCTGGAGAGGAGGTCCTCTCCACTCTGTCCTGTAGAGGAGGTCCTCTCCACTCTGTCCTGTAGAGGAGGTCCTCTCCACTCTGTCCTGAAGAGGAGGTCCTCTCCACTCTGTCCTGTAGAGGAGGTCCTCTCCACTCTGTCCTGGAGAGGAGGTCCTCTCCACTCTGTCCTGTAGAGGAGGTCCTCTCCACTCTGTCCTGTAGAGGAGGTCCTCTCCACTCTGTCCTGTAGAGGAGGTCCTCTCCACTGTCCTGAAAGGAGGTCCTCTCCACTCTGTCCTGGAGAGGAGGTCCTCTCCACTCTGTCCTGTAGAGGAGGTCCTCTCCACTCTGTCCTGTAGAGGAGGTCCTCTCCACTCTGTCCTGTAGAGGAGGTCCTCTCCAATCTGTCCTGTAGAGGAGGTCCTCTCCACTCTGTCCTGAAGAGGAGGTCCTCTCCACTCTGTCCTGTAGAGGAGGTCCTCTCCACTCTGTCCTGTAGAGGAAGTCCTCTCCACTCTGTCCTGTAGAGGAGGTCCTCTCCACTCTGTCCTGTAGAGGAGGTCCTCTCCACTCTGTCCTGTAGAGGAGGTCCTCTCCACTCTGTCCTGTAGAGGAGGTCCTCTCCACTCTGTCCTGTAGAGAAGGTCCTCTCCACTCTGTCCTGGAGAGGAGGTCCTCTCCACTCTGTCCTGAAGAGGAGGTCCTCTCCACTCTGTCCTGTAGAGGAGGTCCTCTCCACTCTGTCCTGTAGAGGAGGTCCTCTCCACTCTGTCCTGAAGAGGAGGTCCTCTCCACTCTGTCCTGGAGAGGAGGTCCTCTCCACTGTCCTGAAAAGGAGGTCCTCTCCACTCTGTCCTGGAGAGGAGGTCCTCTCCACTCTGTCCTGTAGAGGAGGTCCTCTCCACTCTGTCCTGTAGAGGAGGTCCTCTCCACTCTGTCCTGTAGAGGAGGTCCTCTCCACTCTGTCCTGAAGAGGAGGTCCTCTCCACTCTGTCCTGGAGAGGAGGTCCTCTCCACTCTGTCCTGTAGAGGAGGTCCTCTCCACTCTGTCCTGTAGAGGAGGTCCTCTCCACTCTGTCCTGTAGAAGAGGTCCTCTCCACTCTGTCCTGTAGAGGAGGTCCTCTCCACTGTCCTGAAAAGGAGGTCCTCTCCACTCTGTCCTGGAGAGGAGGTCCTCTCCACTCTGTCCTGTAGAGGAGGTCCTCTCCACTCTGTCCTGTAGAGGAGGTCCTCTCCACTCTGTCCTGTAGAGGAGGTCCTCTCCACTCTGTCTTGTAGAGGAGGTCCTCTCCACTCTGTCCTGGAGAGGATGTCCTCTCCACTGTCCTGAAAAGGAGGTCCTCTCCACTGTCCTGTAGAGGAGGTCCTCTCCACTCTGTCCTGGAGAGGAGGTCGTCTCCACTCTGTCCTGTAGAGGAGGTCCTCTCCACTCTGTCCTGTAGAGGAGGTCCTCTCCAGTCTGTCCTGTAGAGGAGGTCCTCTCCACTCTGTCCTGTAGAGGAGGTCCTCTCCACTCTGTCCTGTAGAGGAGGTCCTCTCCACTCTGTCCTGTAGAGGAGGTCCTCTCCACTCTGTCCTGTAGAGGAGGTCCTCTCCACTCTGTCTTGCTGATGTTCTCCCTGGAGAGGAAGTGCTCTCTGCTCTGTCTTGCTGATGTTCTCCCTGGAGAGGAAGTGCTCTCCACTCTATCCTGCTGATGTTCTCCCTGGAGAGGAAGTGCTCTCCACTCTGTCTTGCGGATGTTGTTTTGTCTAGGTTTCTTCCTATCTGCTTCTCATTCTCTATTTCTCCTCTTCAAAAACCCGCTTCTTGACCACACTTGTTGTTCCCCCTTTCATGTTGAACATGTGTAAGGCTCGACCAATAGCAGCCCATGTCACACGTTTCCACAAGACTCGACCAATAGCAGTCCTTGTCACACGTTTCCACAAGGCTGTCAGCAGCTGGCCTCTTCAGATCTGGCGATTTGGCTGATTTCTGTGGTTGTAAGCTATGGTCTTCACCCTCAGGTCTGCAGGGAAGGAGAGAAGGAGGTGTGAACTCTAGTAAAGAAGAGGATAGAGAGGAGGCAGGTAGCCAGGTGGGTCGAGCATTCGACCAGTAACCGAAAGGTTGCAAGATCGAATGCCACAAGCTGATATGGTAAAAATCTGTTGTTCTGCCCCTGAATAAGGCTGTTAACCCACTGTTCACCGGTAGGCCGTCATTGTAAATAAGAATTTGTTGTTAAACTGACTCGCCTAGTTATATAAAGGATAAAAATAAAGAGAGAAGAGGGGGATAGAGAGAGGGAATGTACTGCCTTGAAAGTCAAACATCTCAGTGTGTGCCAGCCTGGCCAGAACATTACATTAAAAATAATAATAATAATTCACTTTGATTTGAATAAATGAAGGAATCAACACCCTGATGTTAATTCAACTGAAGATTAGACTGCAGACAATACATCCCTGAAGCACCTCCTCACCTCCTCACCTCCTCAGTGACCCTAAGACAGTACATCACTGAAGCACCTCCTCACCTCCTCACCTCCTCAGTGACCCTAAGACAGTACATCACTGAAGCACCTCCTCACCTCCTCACCTCCTCAACTCCTCAGTGACCCTAAGACAGTACATTACTGAAGCACCTCCTCACCTCCTCACCTCCTCACCTCCTCAACCCTAAGAGAGTACATCACTGAAGCACCTCCTCACCTCCTCACCTCCTCAGTGACCCTAAGACAGTACATCACTGAAGCACCTCCTCACCTCCTCACCTCCTCACCTCCTCAGTGACCCTAAGACAGTACATCACTGAAGCACCTCCTCACCTCCTCACCTCCTCAACTCCTCAGTGACCCTAAGACAGTACATTACTGAAGCACCTCCTCACCTCCTCACCTACTCACCTCCTCACCTCCTCAGTGACCCTAAGAGAGTACATCACTGAAGCACCTCCTCACCTCCTCACCTCCTCACCTCCTCAGTGACCCTAAGACAGTACATCACTGAAGCACCTCCTCACCTCCTCACCTCCTCAGTGACCCTAAGACAGTACATCACTGAAGCACCTCCTCACCTCCTCACCTCCTCAACTCCTCAGTGACCCTAAGACAGTACATCACTGAAGCACCTCCTCACCCTCACCTCACCTCCTCAGTGACCCTAAGACAGTACATCACTGAAGCACCTCCTCACCTCCTCACCTCCTCAGTGACCCTAAGACAGTGCATCACTGAAGCACCTCCTCACCTCCTCACCTCCTCACCTCCTCAGTGACCCTAAGACAGTACATCACTGAAGCACCTCCTCACCTCCTCACCTCCTCACACTGAAGCACCTCCTCACCTCCTCACCTCCTCAGTGACCCTAAGACAGTACATCACTGAAGCACCTCCTCACCTCCTCACCTCCTCAGTGACCCTAAGACAGTACATCACTGAAGCACCTCCTCACCTCCTCACCTCCTCACCTCCTCAGTGACCCTAAGACAGTACATCACTGAAGCACCTCCTCACCTCCTCAGTGACCCTAAGACAGTACATCACTGAAGCACCTCCTCATCTCCTCACCTCCTCACCTCCTCAGTGACCCTAAGACAGTACATCACTGAAGCACCTCCTCACCTCCTCACCTCCTCAGTGACCCTAAGACAGTACATCACTGAAGCACCTCCTCACCTCCTCACCTCCTCAGTGACCCTAAGACAGTACATCACTGAAGCACCTCCTCACCTCCTCAGTGACCCTAAGACAGTACATCACTGAAGCACCTCCCCACCTCCTCAGTGACCCTAAAACAGTGATACTGACACCTCCCCACCTCCTCAGTGACCCTAAGACAGTACATCACTGAAGCACCTCCTCACCTCCTCACCTCCTCAGTGACCCTAAGACAGTACATCACTGAAGCACCTCCTCACCTCCTCACCTCCTCAGTGACCCTAAGACAGTACATCACTGAAGCACCTCCTCACCTCCTCACCTCCTCAGTGACCCTAAGACAGTACATCACTGAAGCACCTCCCCACCTCCTCAGTGACCCTAAAACAGTGATACTGACACCTCCTCACCTCCTCAGTGACCCTAAGACAGTGATACTGACACCTCCTCACCTCCTCAGTGACCCTAAGACAGTAATACTGACACCTCCTCACCTCCTCAGTGACCCTATGACAGTAATACTGACACCTCCTCACCTCCTCAGTGACCCTATGACAGTAATACTGACACCTCCTCACCTCCTCAGTGACCCTATGACAGTAATACTGACACCTCCCCACCTCCTCAGTGACCCTAAAACAGTAATACTGACACCTCCTCACCTCCCCACCTCCTCAGTGACCCTATGACAGTGATACTGACACCTCCTCACCTCCTCAGTGACCCTAAGACAGTAATACTGACACCTCCTCACCTCCTCACCTCCTCAGTGACCCTAAAACAGTAATACTGACACCTCCTCACCTCCCCACCTCCTCAGTGACCCTATGACAGTGATACTGACACCTCCTCACCTCCTCGGTGACACTATGCCAGTGATACTTGTGGTCCTTCTGTAGCTCATTTGGTAGAGCATGGCGCTTGTAACGCCAGGGTAGTGGGTTCGATCCCCGGGACCACCCATACGTAGAATGTATGCACACATGACTGTAAGTCGCTTTGGATAAAAGCGTCTGCTAAATGGCATATATTATTATTATTATCATATATATTGATACTTACACCTCCTCACCTCCTCAGTGACCCTATGACAGTAATACTGACACCTCCTCACCTCCTCAGTGACCCTATGACAGTGATACTGACACCTCCTCAGTGACCCTATGACAGTAATACTGACACCTCCTCACCTCCTCACCTCCTCAGTGACCCTAAGACAGTAATACTGACACCTCCTCACCTCCTCAGTGACCCTACTGACACCTCTTCACCTCCTCAGTGACCCTATGACAGTGATACTGACACCTCCTCACCTCCTCACCTCCTCAGTGACCCTATGACAGTAATACTGACACCTCCTCACCTCCTCAGTGACCCTATGACAGTAATACTGACACCTCCTCACCTCCTCAGTGACCCTAAGACAGTGATACTGACACCTCCTCACCTCCTCACCTCCTCAGTGACCCTAAGACAGTAATACTGACACCTCCTCACCTCCTCAACTCCTCACCTCCTCACCTCCTCAGTGACCCTATGACAGTAATACTGACACCTCCTCACCTCCCCACCTCCTCAGTGACCCTATGACAGTGATACTGACACCTCCTCACCTCCTCAGTGACCCTATGACAGTAATACTGACACCTCCTCACCACCTCAGTGACCCTAAGACAGTAATACTGACACCTTCCCACCTCCTCAGTGACCCTATGACAGTGATACTGACACCTCCTCACCTCCTCAGTGACCCTATGACAGTAATACTGACACCTCCTCACCTCCTCAGTGACCCTAAGACAGTAATACTGACACCTCCTCACCTCCTCAGTGACCCTACTGACACCTCTTCACCTCCTCAGTGACCCTATGACAGTGATACTGACACCTCCTCACCTCCTCACCTCCTCAGTGACCCTAAGACAGTGATACTGACACCTCCTCACCTCCTCACCTCCTCAGTGACCCTAAGACAGTAATACTGACACCTCCTCACCTCCTCAACTCCTCACCTCCTCACCTCCTCAGTGACCCTATGACAGTAATACTGACACCTCCTCACCTCCCCACCTCCTCAGTGACCCTATGACAGTGATACTGACACCTCCTCACCTCCTCAGTGACCCTATGACAGTGATACTGACACCTCCTCACCTCCTCAGTGACCCTATGACAGTAATACTGACACCTCCTCACCACCTCAGTGACCCTAAGACAGTAATACTGACACCTTCCCACCTCCTCAGTGACCCTATGACAGTGATACTGACACCTCCTCACCTCCTCAGTGACCCTATGACAGTAATACTGACACCTCCTCACCTCCTCAGTGACCCTAAGACAGTAATACTGACACCTCCTCACCTCCTCAGTGACCCTAAGACAGTAATACTGACACCTCCCCACCTCCTCAGTGACCCTATGACAGTGATACTGACACCTCCTCACCTCTTCAGTGACCCTATGACAGTAATACTGACACCTCCTCACCTCCTCAGTGACCCTAAGACAGTAATACTGACACCTCCTCACCTCCTCAGTGACCCTAAGACAGTAATACTGACACCTCCTCACCTCCTCAGTGACCCTATGACAGTAATACTGACACCTCACCTCCTCAGTGACCCTATGACAGTAATACTGACACCTCCTCACCTCCTCAGTGACCCTATGACAGTAATACTGACACCTCCTCACCTCCTCACCTCCTCAGTGACCCTATGACAGTAATACTGACACCTCCTCCCCTCCCCACCTCCTCAGTGACCCTATGACAGTAATACTGACACCTCCTCACCTCCCCACCTCCTCAGTGACCCTATGACAGTGATACTGGCACCTCCTCAGTTACCCTCAATCCCTCTACACTCGAGTCCTCTGTTCACCTGTGTCTACAGTGTGAGTGTAAAATGCTAATTACCGTCTACTTCTACAAAGCTGCCTCCTCCCTCAAGGCAGAGACCAATACCGCCTTGACATCTTGCATATAAAATATGCATTTCTCATTTCAGCTTTATTTTTAATCCAAGAGTTTCTCAACTTGCACCATTCCAAATAGCATTAGCCTGGTGATTATACAGTGGTCTTTCAAAAGGGGAACAGGCAGAACAGCTAGACATGATAAACACCTTTCATCTTTCATCACTTCACATGGACAAGGTCCTGGTCTGACAAAGCCTGATAAAAGCTTTTTACCGTACTTATAGAGATCTATGACACTGAGAGGGACAAGCAGAACCTTGGGACTGATTAGTGCATTATCACCTGAACCTTGGCGACATCCTCCATCTCCTCTCTCTCTCTCTTTTTCTCTCCTTTTCTCCTTCTCTCTCCCTCTCTCACCCTCTCTCTCTCTCTCTCTCTCTCTCTCTCTCTCTCTCTCTCTCACTTTCTCTCTCTTTTTCGCTCTTTTGCTCTCTCTCTTCCTTTTTCTCTCTTTCTCCCTCTCTCTCTCCGTCTCCCTCTCTCTCTCTCTCTCTGTCCACCTTTCTCTCTATCTCTCTCTCTCTCTGTCTCCCTCTCTCTCTCTCTTCCTTTTTCTCTCTTTCTCCCTCTTTCTCCCATCTCCTCTCTCTCTCTCTCTCTCTCTCTCTCTCTGTCCCCCTTTCTCTCTATTTCTCTCTCTCTCTGTCTCTCTCTCTCTCTTTTTCGCTCTTTTGCTCTCTCTCTTCCTTTTTCTCTCTTTCTCCCTCTCTCTCTCCATCTCCCTCTCTCTCTCTCTCTCTGTCCCCCTTTCTCTCTCTCTCTCTCTCTCTCTCTCTCTCTCTCTCTCTCTCTCTCTCTCTCTCTCTCTCTCTCTCTCTCTCTCTCTCTCTCTCTCTCTCTCTCTCTCTCTTGCTCTTGCTCTCTCTCTCTCTCTCTCTCTCTCTCTCTCTCTCTCTCTCTCTCTCTCGCTCTCTCTCGCTCTCTCTCTCTCAAAATCACATTTTAAAGTCCAGTTTATTGAGTGTTGCCTAAACCTCACTTCTGTAAAGAGCAATCAGTAGGATTACGCTGTCAAATATTTTGGTCCAAACTCTATTTGGGATGTTGATGTTGTTTTTATTGCATACAATACTCTTTTATTTCATTCACTGCCATTTGAAAGTTTCCCAATGAAGATATGGTCAGACCAAGGTATGAGTCATTTTTAGTGTGTTCAGTTATGGTGTTGTTCAGGGTGAATTTATATTTGTGGATTTTTTTCTGGAAAATCATGATTTTATATATTTATTATTTTTTCTGCCATGGCCCAATTATGGACATTTTGCTCTAGAATGTTTTAAGGTTCTGTTGAAAACATCACCAACCTTTGGTTGGTGATAGAAGAACCAATTCATCAGCATATAGCAGCTAATTCACCTCTGTGTCATATAGCGTGAGTCCTGGCGCTGCAGAATGGCCCAACACATACGTATTGTGTTTTTTTCTTGAAGAAATGCTACAGAAGACCCAAGTTGCACTTTTGATGGATAGGGGAGATGAGCCCCTGGTTCCAGACATCAGAGAAGCAGCCAGAAGATAGTACCATGTTGTATAGTTTAAACACAGCATCTCTCTCTCTCTCTCTCTCTCTCTCTCTCTCTCTCTCTCTCTCTCTCTCTCTCTCTCTCTCTCTCTCTCTCTCTCTCTCTCTCTCTCTCTCTCTCTCTCTCTCTCTCTCTCTCTCTCATCCTTAGTGACACTGTGACTGGTTCGGGCTCTATATATTACAGTATATTATCAGTGTGTCTCAGAGATGTCCCTGGCTCTCCTCCTCCTCCACATCCACGTGTCTGTCTGTCTGTCTGTCTGTCTGTCTGTCTGTCTGTCTGTCTGTCTGTCTGTCTGTCTGTCTGTCTGTCTGTCTGTCTGTCTCTGTCTGTCTGTCTGTCTGTCTGTCTGTCTGTCTGTCTGTCTGTCTGTCTGTCTGTCTGTCTGTCTGTCTGTCTGTCTGTCTGTCTGTCTGTCTGTCTGTCTGTCTGTCTGTCTGTCTGTCTGTCTGTCTGTCTGTCTGTCTGTCTGTCTGTCTGTCTGTCTGTCTGTCTGTATGTATGTATGTATGTATGTATGTATGTATGTATGTATGTATGTATGTATGTATGTATGTATGTATGTATGTATGTATGTATGTATGTATGTATGTATGTATGTATGTATGTATGTATGTATGTCTAACCTCCCTTGTAACCACTGCAGTCTCTCCAACCCACTCAGAGATGTCCATGTCTTTGTCTGGAAGAGAGAGATGACACAGGTCATGAACCCACTACCGCCTAACCAATCAGAGATGACACAGGTCATGAACCCACTACCGCCTAACCAATCAGAGATGACACAGGTCATGAACCCACTACCACCTAACCAATCAGAGATGACACAGGTCATGAACCCACTACCGCCTAACCAATCAGAGATGACACAGGTCATGAACCCACTACCGCCTAACCAATGAGAGATGACACAGGTCATGAACCCACTACCACCTAATCAATCAGAGATGACACAGTTCATGAACCCACTACCATCTAACCAATCAGAGATGACACAGGTCATGAACCCACTACCGCCTAACCAATCAGAGATGACACAGGTCATGAACCCACTACCACCTAACCAATCAGAGATGACACAGGTCATGAACCCACTACCGCCTAACCAATCAGAGATGACACAGGTCATGAACCCACTACCGCCTAACCAATGAGAGATGACACAGGTCATGAACCCACTACCACCTAATCAATCAGAGATGACACAGTTCATGAACCCACTACCATCTAACCAATCAGAGATGACACAGGTCATGAACCCACTACCGCCTAACCAATCAGAGATGACACAGGTCATGAACCCACTACTGCCTAACCAATCAGAGATGACACAGGTCATTAACCTACTACCCCGCAACCAATCAGAGATGACACATCTCAATTAAGAGATGAATTAAGAGATTCATTAAAAGATTAATTAGGAGATTCGATAAATGATGAATTAAGAGATTCATTAAGTGACTCATTTAGAGATGGATAAAGCGATTCATTAAGTGATTCATTTAGAGATGAATTAAGAGATTCATTAAGTGATTAATTTAGAGATGAATTAAGAGATTCATTTGGAGATTCATTAAGATATTCATTAAGTGATGCATTTAGAGATGAATTCGGAGATGCATTAAGTGATTCAGGTTAGACTACTGCAATGCTCTATTTTCCGGCTACCCGGATAAAGCACTAAATAAACTTCAGTTAGTGCTAAATACGGCTGCTAGAATCCTGACTAGAACCAAAAAATTTGATCATATTACTCCAGTGCTAGCCTCTCTACACTGGCTTCCTGTCAAAGCAAGGGCTGATTTCAAGGTTTTACTGCTAACCTACAAAGCATTACATGGGCTTGCTCCTACCTACCTCTCTGATTTGGTCCTGCCGTACATACCTATACGTACGCTACGGTCACAAGACGCAGGCCTCCTAATTGTCCCTAGAATTTCTAAGCAAACAGCTGGAGGCAGGGCTTTCTCCTATAGAGCTCCATTTTTATGGAACGGTCTGCCTACCCATGTCAGAGACGCAAACTCGGTCTCAACCTTTAAGTCTTTACTGAAGACTCATCTCTTCAGTGGGTCATATGATTGAGTGTAGTCTGGCCCAGGAGTGGGAAGGTGAACGGAAAGGCTCTGGAGCAACGAACCGCCCTTGCTGTCTCTGCCTGGCCGGTTCCCCTTTTTCCACTGGGATTCTCTGCCTCTAACCCTGTTACGGGGCTGAGTCACTGGCTTGCTGGGGCTCTCTCGTGCCGTCCCTGGGGGGGGTCGTCACCTGGGTGGGTTGATTCACTGTTGTGGTCGGCCTGTCTGGGTTTCCCCTTTGGGTTGTACCGTGTCGGAGATCTTTGTGGGCTATACTCGGCCTTGTCTCAGGATGGTAAGTTGGTGGTTGTAGATTTCCCTCTAGTGGTGTGGGGGCTGTGCTTTGGCAAAGTGGGTGGGGTTATATCCTTCCTGTTTGGCCCTGTCCGGGGTGTCCTCGGATGGGGCCACAGTGTCTCCTGACCCCTCCTGTCTCAGCCTCCAGTATTTATGCTGCAGTAGTTTATGTGTCGGGGGCTAGGGTCAGTTTGTTTATCTGGAGTACTTCTCCTGTCCTATTCGGTGTCCTGTGTAAATCTAAGTGTGCGTTCTCTAATTCTCTCCTTCTCTCCTTCTTTCTCTCTCTCGGAGGACCTGAGCCCTAGAACCATGCCCCAGGACTACCTGACATGATGACTCCTTGCTGTCCCCAGTCCACCTGGCCATGCTGCTGCTCCAGTTTCAACTGGCCTGGGCCCTAGGACCATGTCCCAGGACTACCTGACATGAGGACTCCTTGCTGTCCCCAGTCCACCTGGCCATGCTCCTGCTCCAGTTTCAACTGTTCTGCCTTACTATTATTCAACCATGCTGGTCATTTATGAACATTTGAACATCTTGGCCACGTTCTGTTATAATCTCCACCCGGCACAGCCAGAAGAGGACTGGCCACCCCACATATGCTCTCTCTAATTCTCTCTTTCTTTCTCTCTCTCGGAGGACCTGAGCCCTAGGACCGTGCCCCAGGACTACCTGACATGATGGCTCCTTGCTGTCCCCAGTCCACCTGACTGTGCTGCTGCTCCAGTTTCAACTGTTCTGCCTTATTATTATTTGACCATGCTGGTCATTTATGAACATTTGAACATCTTGGTCATTTTCTGTTATAATCTCTACCCGGCACAGCCAGAAGAGGACTGGCCACCCCACATAGCCCGGTTCCTCTCTAGGTTTCTTCCTAGGTTTTGGCCTTTCTAGGGAGTTTTTCCTAGCCACCGTGCTTTTACACCTGCATTGTTTGCTGTTTGGGGTTTTAGGCTGGGTTTCTGTACAGCACTTTGAGATATCAGCTGATGTACGAAGGGCTATATAAATAAATTTGATTTGATTTGATTTGATTTAGAGATAAATTAGGAGATGCTTGTGTATTTTGGTTGGGAGGTTTTTCCCTGAATGTGTTGATTCCAACGTGTTAAAGGGGAGCTTGAACATGCAGTAGCCGGGTTTAGCTAATTGTGTGTTTAGCAGATAAATGAAGCACTAAGAGACATCTGGCAATGTCCTGTAGCATTCTAGGATTAGATTAAGGAAGAAAGGGAGGGAGGCTATTTTACCCCTCTATTCTAACATTCCATTGAAGAGGAGAGGAGAATGGTCTGCTAATATCGTCCTCAGGCAATTAAGGCTCTCTAAGAACAAATGAAGTCATATGAAAGAAGTGTTGTGATTTACGTTACTTTAAATGTCTCAGTACCCTGTTGGAAGAAGACTGAATGAAGGAGTAAATACTGGCGTCAATGAATGAGAAACGGCATCCATTTGTCCCTCCCTCTATCCTGTCCTCCCCCAGAGGAAGAAAGGACATGAGACTCCCTACCTCCTACCTATTCTTCCGTAAGCCCCACCCCCCCAACCGGGATGGATCTTAAACTACACTATGATTTGTATTTTGTACATTTACTTTACATATGATTAAATGATTACAGATTCAGCATCAGCATTCGGCATTACAGGCAGGGTTAGGTGTAATCCCAAAGTCTCACAGATACAGAGCTGTGTTAATGATATTCATGAAATATATGGCTCCCTTGAGGCCAAGCCTCTGTGTGTCTAATGATAAACCACATACAGTATCTCCCCCTGCTACACTACACTACACTATGCTGTACTACGGTAGTGTTACGATACAGCAGGCAGCGAGGGACATGGGTAATTCAGTATCTCCCCTGCTACACTACACTACACTATGCTGTACTACGGTAGTGTTACGATACAGCAGGCAGCGAGGGACATGGGTAATTCAGTATCTCCCCTGCTACACTATGCTGTACTACGGTAGTGTTACGATACAGCAGGCAGCAAGGGACATGGCTAATTCAGTATCTCCCCCTGCTACACTACACTACACTATGCTGTACTACGGTAGTGTTACGATACAGCAGGCAGCGAGGGACATGAGTAATTCAGTATCTCCCTGCTACACTACACTACACTATGCTGTACTACGGTAGTGTTACGATACAGCAGGCAGCGAGGGACATGGGTAATTCAGTATCTCCCCCTGCTACACTACACTACACTATGCTGTACTACGGTAGTGTTACGATACAGCAGGCAGCGAGGGACATGGGTAATTCAGTATCTCCCCCTGCTACACTACACTACACTATGCTGTACTATGGTAGTGTTACGATACAGCAGGCAGCGAGGGACATGGGTAATTCAGTATCTCCCCCTGCTACACTACACTACACTATGCTGTACTACGGTAGTGTTACGATACAGCAGGCAGCGAGGGACATGGGTAATTCAGTATCTCCCCCTGCTACACTATGCTGTACTACGGTAGTGTTACGATACAGCAGGCAGCGAGGGACATGGGTAATTCAGTATCTCCCCCTGCTACACTACACTACACTACACTACACTATGCTGTACTACGGTAGTGTTACGATACAGCAGGCAGCAAGGGACATGGCTAATTCAGTATCTCCCCCTGCTACACTACACTACACTATGCTGTACTACGGTAGTGTTACGATACAGCAGGCAGCGAGGGACATGAGTAATTCAGTATCTCCCTGCTGTACACTACACTATGCTGTACTACGGTAGTGTTACGATACAGCAGGCAGCGAGGGACATGGGTAATTCAGTATCTCCCCTGCTACACTACACTACACTATGCTGTACTACGGTAGTGTTACGATACAGCAGGCAGCGAGGGACATGAGTAATTCAGTATCTCCCCTGCTACACTATGCTGTACTACGGTAGTGTTACGATACAGCAGGCAGCGAGGACATGGGTAATTCAGTATCTCCCCTGCTACACTACACTACACTACACTATGCTGTACTACGGTAGTGTTACGATACAGCAGGCAGCGAGGGACATGGGTAATTCAGTATCTCCCCCTGCTACACTACACTACACTAAGCTGTACTACGGTAGTGTTACGATACGGCAGGCAGCGAGGGACATGGGTAATTCAGTATCTCCCCCTGCTACACTATGCTGTACTACGGTAGTGTTACGATACGGCAGGCAGCGAGGGACATGGGTAATTCCACAGTTCATCAATGCTGCCATCACTGATCCTGAATGTGGATATGGCTCTTTAGTGAACATTGTATCAAATGATGCTGTACTAGGGTATACCCCCTGTGAATTTAGGGTATACCTGTGAATTTAGGGTATACCCCCTGTGAATTTAGGGTATACCTGTGAATTTAGGGTATACCTGTGAATTTAGGGTATACCCCCTGTGAATTTAGGGTATAACCCCTGTGAATTTAGGGTATAACTGTGAATTTAGGGTATAACTGTGAATTTAGGGTATAACTGTGAATTTAGGGTATACCCCCTGTGAATTTAGGGTATACCTGTGAATTTAGGGTATAACTGTGAATTTAGGGTATAACTGTGAATTTAGGGTATACCCCCTGTGAATTTAGGGTATAACTGTGAATTTAGGGTATACCTGTGAATTTAGGGTATAACTGTGAATTTAGGGTATACCCCCTGTGAATTTAGGGTATACCTGTGAATTTAGGGTATAACTGTGAATTTAGGGTATAACTGTGAATTTAGGGTATAACTGTGAATTTAGGGTATACCCCCTGTGAATTTAGGGTATACCTGTGAATTTAGTGTATACCTGTGAATTTAGGGTATACCTGTGAATTTAGGGTATAACTGTGAATTTAGGGTATAACTGTGAATTTAGGGTATAACCCCTGTGAATTTAGGGTATACCCCCTGTGAATTTAGGGTATACCCCCTGTGAATTTAGGGTATACCCCCTGTGAATTTAGGATATACCTGTGAATTTAGGGTATACCCCCTGTGAATTTAGGGTATACCCCCTGTGAATTTAGGATATACCTGTGAATTTAGGGTATACCCCCTGTGAATTTAGGGTATACCCCCTGTGAATTTAGGGTACACCTGTGAATTTAGGGTACACCTGTGAATTTAGGGTATACCCCCTGTGAATTTAGGGTATACCTGTGAATTTAGGGTATACCCCCTGTGAATTTAGGGTATACCTGTGAATTTAGGGTATACCTGTGAATTTAGGGTATACCTGTGAATTTAGGGTATACCTGTGAATTTAGGGTATACCTGTGAATTTAGGGTATACCTGTGAATTTAGGGTATAACTGTGAATTTAGGGTATACCTGTGAATTTAGGGTATAACTGTGAATTTAGGGTATAACTGTGAATTTAGGGTATACCTGTGAATTTATGGTATAACTGTGAATTTAGGGTATAACTGTGAATTTAGGGTATACCCCTGTGAATTTAGGGTATACCCCCTGTGAATTTAGGGTATACCTGTGAATTTAGGGTATACCCCCTGTGAATTTAGGGTATAACTGTGAATTTAGGGTATACCTGTGAATTTAGGGTATAACTGTGAATTTAGGGTATAACTGTGAATTTAGGGTATAACCTCTTAGTCCGCCCCATCCCGGATCCGGGATCGTGACTACAACCTCAAGCTCATTACCATAATGCAAAATTAGCGATTTCTGAAAATTGCAAATTAAATGAAATAAATATGCCTATCCTCAAGCTTATCCTTTTCTTAACAATCCTGTCGTCTCAGATTTTCAAAATATGCTTTAGAACCAGAGAAAATCAATAATTTGTGTAAGAGTGGTGATAGCTAGCTTAGCATTTAGCGTTAGCATTTAGCACGCAACATTCACAAAAACCAGCAAAGGGATCAAATAAAATAATTTACCTTTGAAGAACTTCAGATGTTTCAATGAGGAGACTCTCAGTTACATAGCAGATGTCCAGTTTTTCCTGAAAGATGCTTGTGTAGGACACAACGTTCCGTTTTGTTACTACGCATTTGGCTACCGAAACTAACCGAAAATTCAGTCACCTAAACGTCAAACTTTTTTCCGAATTAACTCCATAATATCGACTGAAACATGGAAAACGTTGTTTGAATCAATCCTCAAGGTGTTTTGTCATATATCTCTTCATTGAAATCCCTTCCCTGGAAGCGTGCATTCTTCTCTGATTCGGATGGAAAAATACTGGTACCTGACTTTTGCGCACCAATTTCCACGCAGACACCGTGCGGGACACTTGGTAATTGTAGGCTCTTATGGTCAATCTTCCAATGATATGCCTACAAATACGTCACAATGCTGCAGACACCTGGGGGAAACGATAGGAAGTGTCCGTTCATTCCTGTCGCATTCACAGCCATATAAGGAGATCATGGAAAACGTGCCTCCAGAAATCCTGTTGATTTCCTGGTCACTCAAACATCTTGGTTTTGCCTGTAGATTCTGTTCTATGGCACTCACAGTGAAAATCTTTACAGTTCTGGAAACGTCAGAGTGTCTTCTTTCCAAAACTATCAATTCCAAGCATAATCGAGCATCTTTTCGTGACAAAATATTGAGCTTAAAACGGGCATGTCTTTTTATCCAATAATGAAATACTGCCCCTAGAGTATTAACAGGATAACTGTGAATTTAGGGTATACCTGTGAATTTAGGGTATAACTGTGAATTTAGGGTATACCTGTGAATTTAGGGTATAACTGTGAATTTAGGGTATAACTGTGAATTTAGGGTATACCTGTGAATTTATGGTATAACTGTGAATTTAGGGTATAACTGTGAATTTAGGGTATAACCCCTGTGAATTTAGGGTATAACTGTGAATTTAGGGTATAACTGTGAATTTAGGGTATACCTGTGAATTTAGGGTATAACTGTGAATTTAGGGTATACCCCCTGTGAATTTAGGGTATACCTGTGAATTTAGGGTATAACTGTGAATTTAGGGTATACCCCCTGTGAATTTAGGGTATTACCCCTGTGAATTTAGGGTATTACCCCTGTCATTATTTAAGAGCATTGGAAACATATGTTACATTGTCAATCCCATTGAGATAGATAATAAACAAAAGTGAAATAAATTGTATAAAACTAAAAGTAAACATTAGAGAGTCATTACAATTGTCAAATTATGTCTTTATTCAGTGTTGTAACGATGTACAAATAGTTCAAGTACAAAAGGGAAAAAAATAACATAAATATGGGTTGTATTTACAATGATATTTGTTCTTCACTGGTTGCCCTTTTCTTGAGGCAACAGGTCACAAATCTTGCTGCTGTGATGGAACACTGTGGTATTTCACCCAGTAGATATGGGAGTTTCACCCAGTAGATATGGGAGTTTCACCCAGTAGATATGGGAGTTTCACCCAGTAGATATGGGAGTTTCACCCAGTAGATATGGGAGTTTCATCCAGTAGATATGGGAGTTTCACCCAGTAGATATGGGAGTTTCACCCAGTAGATATGGGAGTTTCACCCAGTAGATATGGGAGTTTATCAACATTGAGTTTGTGGGAGGGGGAAAGACAGTTTGGTTTCAACCAGTGGTGTAAATTACTTTGGTAAAAATACTTTAAAGTACTATTTTAGTCGTTGTTTGGGGGTATCTGTACTTTATTTATATTTGTGACAACTTTTACTTTTACTTCACTTCAATCCTAAAGCAATTTATTTACTGATCTGGTGGACTCACTAAACAGAGAACATCCCTGGTCATCCCTACTGCCTCTGATCTGGAGGACTCACTAAACAGAGAACATCCCTGGTCATCCCGACTCACGAAACAGAGAACATCCCTGGTCCTCCCTACTGCCTCTGATCTGGTGGACTCACTAAACAGACATGTTTCCTTTGTAAATTATGTCTGAGTGATGGAGTGCGCCCCTGGCTGTTGAGAAAAAGGAAATTGTGCCATCTGGTTTGCTAAATTTGATGCGTAGCATTTACTTTTACTTCAGTTTAAGAATTGAGTTTTTTTTCACACCACTGTACCTCTATTCTCTTTCAATTGTCTCCTAAAATAAACATACCAATATCTAACTGCCTGTAGCTCAGACCCTGAAGCAAGGACATGCATATTCTTGGTACCATTTGAAAGGAAACACTTTGAAGTTGAACCAAGACCTCACAACCATAAAGGACAATGGGCTCTACAACTGATTCAAGTATTTTTAGCCAGATCCTAATTGGTATGTGGAATGTTCCTTTTGATGGCATTGAAGGCCCTTCTTCCTTGTCACTCAGATCGTTCACAGCATTGTCTTACTGAGATTTACTGTCAGGGCCAGACAGAATCTGTGCAGAAGATTTCTCTCTCCCCCCCCCCCTCTCTCTCTCTCTCTCTCTCTCTCTCTCTCTCTCTCTCTCTCTCTCTCTCTCTCTCTCTCTCTCTCTCTCTCTCTCTCTCTCATCTCTCCCCTCTCTCCCCCACTCTCTCTCGCTGTCTCTCTCTCTCTGTCTCTCTCTCTCTCTCTCTCTCTTCATCTCTCCCTCTCTCTACCTCTCCCTCTCTATCCCCCACCCCTCTCTTCATCTCTCTCTCTCTCTCTCTCTCTCTTCATCTCTCTCTCTCTCTCACTCTTCATCTCTCCTCTCTCTCTCTTCATCTCTATCTCTCTCTCTCTTCATCTCCCCCTCTCTCTTCATCTCCCCCTCTCCTCTCTCCATCTCCCCTCTCTCTCTCTGTCTCTCTCTCACCTCTCTCTCTCTCTCTCTCTCTCTCTCTCTCTCTCTCTCTCTCTCCTCTCTCTCTCTCTCTCTCTCTCTCTCTCTCTCTCTCTCTCTCTCTCTCTCATCTCCCCCACTCTCTCTCTCTCTCTCTCTCTCTCTCTCTCTCTCATCTCTCTCCCTCTCCTCTCTCCCTCTCTCTCTCTCTCATCTCCCCCACCTCTCTCTCTCTCTCTCTCTCTCTCTCTCTCTCTCTATCTCTCTCTCTCTCTCTCTCTCTCTCTCTCTCTCTCTCTCTCTCTCCTCATCTCTCCTCTCTCTCTCTCTCCATCTCCCCCACTCTCTCTCTTCATCTCCCCTCTCTCTCTCCATCCTCTCTTTCTCTCCATCTCCCCCTCTCTCTCTCTTCATCTCCCCCACCTCTCTCTCTCTCTCTCTCTCCATCTCCCCCTCTCTCTCTCTTCATCTCCCCAACTCTCTTTCTCTCTCTCTGTTCATCTCCTTAATGATGTTATCAGTAGCTTTCTATTGGATATAAACCCTCAGCTGCCCCCCCCCATGTCATCCACCACAATTTAACACAAGACAATGGACTCCTTAAGTCAAGCTGCTGTGATCATTAGTCCAGCACTATAAATCAAGACGAGCCATGTGAATCTATTTCACCAAACCCCTAATAGAATGTTATCTCTGTTTCTGCACTATAGCGGTTAGCTGGTGAGTGCTGCAGTAATGGTGGGGATAGATGGGAAGACACAGCAGCAACAGTTTGACTCAGGGAGGAATGGAGGGAGGGAAGGAGGATCCATGACCTCATTCAGATGACAGAATAATACACTACTACCTCCTGATGACTGAGGGTGATCTACTACCTCCTGATGAATGAGGGTGATCTACTACCTCCTCCTGATGACTGAGTGATCTACTACCTCCTGATGACTTAGGGTGATCTACTACCTCCTGATGACTGAGGGTGATCTACTACCTCCTGATGACTGAGGGTGATCTACTACCTCCTGATGACTTAGGGTGATCTACTACCTCCTGATGACTGAGGGTGATCTACTACCTCCTGATGACTTAGGGTGATCTACTACCTCATGATGACTGAGGGTGATCTACTACCTCCTTCTGATGACTGAGGGTGAACTACGACCTCCTGATGACTGAGGGTGATCTACGACCTCCTCCTGATGACTGAGGGTGATCTACTACCTCCTCCTGATGACTGAGGGTGATCTACTACCTCCTTCTGATGACTGAGGGTGATCTACTACCTCCTGATGACTGAGGAGTGATCTACTACCTCCTCTGATGACTGAGGGTGATCTACTCCTCCTGATGATCTAGATGACTGGGTGATCTACTACCTCCCCTGATGAATGAGGGTGATCTACTACCTCCTCCTGATGAATGAGGGTGATCTACTACCTCCTCCTGATGAATGAGGGTGATCTACTACCTCCTCCTGATGACTGAGGGTGATCTACTACCTCCTGATGACTGAGGGTGATCTACTACCTCCTCTGATGACTGAGGGTGATCTACTACCTCCTCCTGATGACTGAGGGTGATCTACTACCTCCTCCTGATGACTGAGGGTGATCTACTACCTCTTTCAGGTGACTAAGGGTGATCAACTACCTCCTGATGACTGAGGGTGATCTACTACCTCCCGATGACTGAGGGTGATCTACTACCTCCTGATGACTTAGGGTGATCTACTACCTCATGATGACTGAGGGTGATCTACTACCTCCTTCTGATGACTGAGGGTGATCTACGACCTCCTCCTGATGACTGAGGGTGATCTACTACCTCCTCCTGATGACTGAGGGTGATCTACTACCTCCTTCAGATGACTGAGGGTGATCTACTACCTCCTGATAACTGAGGGTGATCTACTACCTCCTCCTGATGAAGAAGGGTGATCTACTACCTCCTGATGAATGAGGGTGATCTACTACCTCCTCCTGATGAATGAGGGTGATCTACTACCTCCTCCTGATGAATGAGGGTGATCTACTACCTCCTCCTGATGACTGAGGGTGATCTACTACCTCCTGATGACTGAGGGTGATCTACTACCTCCTCCTGATGACTGAGGGTGATCTACTACCTCCTCCTGATGACTGAGGGTGATCTACTACCTCTTTCAGGTGACTAAGGGTGATCAACTACCTCCTGATGACTGAGTGTGATCTACTACCTCCCGATGACTGAGGGTGATCTACTACCTCCTGATGACTTAGGGTGATCTACTACCTCATGATGACTGAGGGTGATCTACTACCTCCTTCTGATGACTGAGGGTGATCTACGACCTCCTCCTGATGACTGAGGGTGATCTACTACCTCCTCCTGATGACTGAGGGTGATCTACTACCTCCTTCAGATGACTGAGGGTGATCTACTACCTCCTTCAGATGACTGAGGGTGATCTACTACCTCCTGATAACTGAGGGTGATCTACTACCTCCTCCTGATGAAGAAGGGTGATCTACTATCTCCTCCTGATGAATGAGGGTGATCTACTACCTCCTCCTGATGAATGAGGGTGATCTACTACCTCCTCCTGATGAATGAGGGTGATCTACTACCTCCTCCTGATGACTGAGGGTGATCTACTACCTCCTGATGACTGAGGCTGATCTACTACCTCTGATGACTGAGGGTGATCTACTACCTCCTCCTGATGACTGAGGGTGATCTACTACCTCCTCCTGATGACTGAGGGTGATCTACTACCTCTTTAAGGTGACTAAGGGTGATCAACTACCTCCTGATGACTGAGGGTGATCTACTACCTCCCGATGACTGAGGGTGATCTACTACCTCCTTATGATGACTGAGGGTGATCTACTACCTCCTGATGACTGAGGGTGATCTACTACCTCCTGATGACTGAGGGTGATCTACTACCTCCTGATGAATGAGGGTGATCTACTACCTCCTGATGACTGAGGGTGATCTACGACCTCCTGATGACTGAGGGTGATCTACTACCTCCTTCTGATGACTGAGGGTGATCTACTACCTCCTTCTGATGACTGAGGGTGATCTACTACCTCCTTCTGATGACTGAGGGTCATCTACGACCTCCTCCTGATGACTGAGGGTGATCTACTACCTCCTGATGAATGAGGGTGATCTACTACCTCCTGATGACTTAGGGTGTTCTACTACCTCCTCCTGATGACTGAGGGTGATCTACTACCTCCTCCTGATGACTAAGGGTGATCTACGACCTCCTCCTGATGACTGAGGGTGATCTACGACCTCCCCCTGATGACTGAGGGTGATCTACGACCTCCTCCTGATGAATGAGGGTGATCTAATACCTCCTGATGAATGAGGGTGATCTATTACCTCCTCCTGATGACTGAGGGTGATCTACTACCTCCTCCTGATGACTGAGGGTGATCTACTACCTCCTCCTGATGACTGAGGGTGATCTACTACCTCCTGATGAATGAGGGTGATCTACTACCTCCTCCTGATGAATGAGGGTGATCTACTACCTCCTGATGACTGAGGGTGATCTACTACCTCCTCCTGATGAATGAGGGTGATCTACTACCTCCTCCTGATGACTGAGGGTGATCTACGACCTCCTGATGACTGAGGGTGATCTACGACCTCCTCCTGATGACTGAGAGTGATCTACTACCTCCTGATGAATGAGGGTGATCTACTACCTCCTTCTGATGACTGAGGGTGATCTACGACCTCCTCCTGATGACTGAGGGTGAGCTACTACTATGACTGAGGGTGATCTACTACCTCCTGGTGACTGAGGGTGATCTACTACCTCCTGATGAATGAGGGTGATCTACTACCTCCTGATGACTTAGGGTGATCTACTACCTCCTCCTGATGACTAAGGGTGATCTACGACCTCCTCCTGATGACTGAGGGTGATCTACGACCTCCTGATGACTGAGGGTGATCTACTACCTCCTGATGACTGAGGGTGATCTACTACCTCCTCCTGATGAATGAGGGTGATCTACTACCTCCTCCTGATGAATGAGGGTGATCTACTACCTCCTCCTAATGACTGAGGGTGATCTACTACCTCCTCCTGATGACTGAGGGTGATCTACTACCTCCTGGTGACTGAGGGTGATCTACTACCTCCTGATGAATGAGGGTGATCTACTACCTCCTGGTGACTGAGGGTGATCTACTACCTCCTGATGAATGAGGGTGATCTACTACCTCCTGATGACTTAGGGTGATCTACTACCTCCTCCTGATGACTGAGGGTGATCTACTACCTCCTCCTGATGACTAAGGGTGATCTACGACCTCCTCCTGATGATTAAGGGTGATCTACGACCTCCTGATGACTGAGGGTGATCTACTACCTCCTGATTACTGAGGGTGATTTACTACCTCCTCCTGATGACTGAGGGTGATCTACGACCTCCTCCTGATGACTGAGGGTGATCTACTACCTCCTTATGATGACTGAGGGTGATCTACTACCTCCTCCTGATGACTGAGGGTGAGCTACCAACTCCTCCTGATGACTTAGGGTGATCTACTAACTTCTGATGACTGAGGGTGATCTACTACCTCCTCCTGATGACTGAGGGTGATCTACTACCTCCTGATGACTGAGGGTGATCTACTACCTCCTGATGACTGAGGGTGATCTACTACCTTTTTCAGGTGACTGAGGGTGATCTACTTCCTCCTTCTGATGACTGAGGGTGATCTACTACCTCCTGATGACTGAGGGTGATCTACTACCTCCGTCTGATGACTGAGGGTGATCTACTACCTCCTGATGACTGAGGGTGATCTACTACCTCCTCCTGATGACTGAGGGTGATCTACTACCTCCTGATGACTGAGGGTGATCTACTACCTCCTGATGACTTAGGGTGATCTACTACCTCCTGATGACTGAGGGTGATCTACTACCTTCTGATGACTGAGGGTGATCTACTACCTCCTGATGACTTAGGGTGATCTACTACCTCCTGATGACTGAGGGTGATCTACTACCTCCTGATGACTTAGGGTGATCTACTACCTCATGATGACTGAGGGTGATCTACTACCTCCTTCTGATGACTGAGGGTGATCTACGACCTCCTGATGACTGAGGGTGATCTACGACCTCCTCCTGATGACTGAGGGTGATCTACTACCTCCTCCTGATGACTGAGGGTGATCTACTACCTCCTTCTGATGACTGAGGGTGATCTACTACCTCCTGATGACTGAGGGTGATCTACTACCTCCTCCTGATGAAGAAGGGTGATCTACTACCTCCTCCTGATGAATGAGGGTGATCTACTACCTCCTCCTGATGAATGAGGGTGATCTACTACCTCCTCCTGATGAATGAGGGTGATCTACTACCTCCTCCTGATGACTGAGGGTGATCTACTACCTCCTGATGACTGAGGGTGATCTACTACCTCTTGATGACTGAGGGTGATCTACTACCTCCTCCTGATGACTGAGGGTGATCTACTACCTCCTCCTGATGACTGAGGGTGATCTACTACCTCTTTCTGGTGACTAAGGGTGATCAACTACCTCCTGATGACTGAGGGTGATCTACTACCTCCCGATGACTGAGGGTGATCTACTACCTCCTGATGACTTAGGGTGATCTACTACCTCATGATGACTGAGGGTGATCTACTACCTCCTTCTGATGACTGAGGGTGATCTACGACCTCCTCCTGATGACTGAGGGTGATCTACTACCTCCTCCTGATGACTGAGGGTGATCTACTACCTCCTTCAGATGACTGAGGGTGATCTACTACCTCCTGATAACCGAGGGTGATCTACTACCTCCTCCTGATGAAGAAGGGTGATCTACTACCTCCTCCTGATGAATGAGGGTGATCTACTACCTCCTCCTGATGAATGAGGGTGATCTACTACCTCCTCCTGATGAATGAGGGTGATCTACTACCTCCTCCTGATGACTGAGGGTGATCTACTACCTCCTGATGACTGAGGGTGATCTACTACCTCTTGATGACTGAGGGTGATCTACTACCTCTTTCAGGTGACTAAGGGTGATCAACTACCTCCTGATGACTGAGTGTGATCTACTACCTCCCGATGACTTAGGGTGATCTACTACCTCATGATGACTGAGGGTGATCTACTACCTCCTTCTGATGACTGAGGGTGATCTACGACCTCCTCCTGATGACTGAGGGTGATCTACTACCTCCTTCAGATGACTGAGGGTGATATACTACCTCCTGATAACTGAGGGTGATCTACTACCTCCTCCTGATGAAGAAGGGTGATCTACTATCTCCTCCTGATGAATGAGGGTGATCTACTACCTCCTCCTGATGAATGAGGGTGATCTACTACCTCCTCCTGATGAATGAGGGTGATCTACTACCTCCTCCTGATGACTGAGTGTGATCTACTACCTCCTGATGACTGAGGCTGATCTACTACCTCCTGATGACTGAGGGTGATCTACTACCTCCTCCTGATGACTGAGGGTGATCTACTACCTCCTGATGACTGAGGGTGATCTACTACCTCTTTAAGGTGACTAAGGGTGATCAACTACCTCCTGATGACTGAGGGTGATCTACTACCTCCCGATGATTGAGGGTGATCTACTACCTCCTTATGATGACTGAGGGTGATCTACTACCTCCTGATGACTGAGGGTGATCTAATACCTCCTGATGACTGAGGGTGATCTACTACCTCCTGATGAATGAGGGTGATCTACTACCTCCTGATGACTGAGGGTGATCTACGACCTCCTGATGACTGAGGGTGATCTACTACCTCCTTCTGATGACTGAGGGTGATCTACTACCTCCTTCTGATGACTGAGGGTGATCTACTACCTCCTTCTGATGACTGAGGGTGATCTACCACCTCTTTCAGGTGACTAAGGGTGATCAACTACCTCCTTCAGGTGACTGAGGGTGATCTACTACCTCCTTATGATGACTGAGGGTGATCTACTACCTCCTGATGAATGAGGGTGATCTATTACCTCCTCCTGATTACTGCGGGTGATCTACTACCTCCTCCTGATGACTGAGGGTGATCTACTACCTCCTCCTGATGACTGAGGGTGATCTACTACCTCCTGATGAATGAGGGTGATCTACTACCTCCTCCTGATGAATGAGGGTGATCTACTACCTCCTGATGAATGAGGGTGATCTACTACCTCCTCCTGATGAATGAGGGTGATCTACGACATCCTCCTGATGACTGAGGGTGATCTACTACCTCATGATGACTGAGGGTGATCTACTACCTCCTTCTGATGACTGAGGGTGATCTACGACCTCCTCCTGATGACTGAGGGTGAGCTACTACCTCCTCCTGATGACTGAGGGTGATCTACTACCTCCTGGTGACTCAGGGTGATCTACTACCTCCTGATGAATGAGGGTGATCTACTACCTCCTCCTGATGAATGAGGGTGGTCTACTACCTCCTCCTGATGACTGAGGGTGATCTACTACCTCCTCCTGATGACTGAGGGTGATCTACTACCTCCTTCAGATGACTGAGGGTGATCTACTACCTCCTTCAGATGACTGAGGGTGATCTACTACCTCCTGATAACTGAGGGTGATCTACTACCTCCTCCTGATGAAGAAGGGTGATCTACTATCTCCTCCTGATGAATGAGGGTGATCTACTACCTCCTCCTGATGAATGAGGGTGATCTACTACCTCCTCCTGATGAATGAGGGTGATCTACTACCTCCTCCTGATGACTGAGGGTGATCTACTACCTCCTGATGACTGAGGCTGATCTACTACCTCTTGATGACTGAGGGTGATCTACTACCTCCTCCTGATGACTGAGGGTGATCTACTACCTCCTCCTGATGACTGAGGGTGATCTACTACCTCTTTAAGGTGACTAAGGGTGATCAACTACCTCCTGATGACTGAGGGTGATCTACTACCTCCCGATGACTGAGGGTGATCTACTACCTCCTTATGATGACTGAGGGTGATCTACTACCTCCTGATGACTGAGGGTGATCTACTACCTCCTGATGACTGAGGGTGATCTACTACCTCCTGATGAATGAGGGTGATCTACTACCTCCTGATGACTGAGGGTGATCTACGACCTCCTGATGACTGAGGGTGATCTACTACATCCTTCTGATGACTGAGGGTGATCTACTACCTCCTTCTGATGACTGAGGGTGATCTACTACCTCCTTCTGATGACTGAGGGTGATCTACCACCTCTTTCAGGTGACTAAGGGTGATCAACTACCTCCTTCAGGCGACTGAGGGTGATCTACTACCTCCTTATGATGACTGAGGGTGATCTACTACCTCCTGATGAATGAGGGTGATCTATTACCTCCTCCTGATTACTGAGGGTGATCTACTACCTCCTCCTGATGACTGAGGGTGATCTACTACCTCCTCCTGATGACTGAGGGTGATCTACTACATCCTGATGAATGAGGGTGATCTACTACCTCCTCCTGATGAATGAGGGTGATCTACTACCTCCTGATGAATGAGGGTGATCTACTACCTCCTCCTGATGAATGAGGGTGATCTACGACATCCTCCTGATGACTGAGTGTGATCTACTACCTCATGATGACTGAGGGTGATCTACTACCTCCTTCTGATGACTGAGGGTGATCTACGACCTCCTCCTGATGACTGAGGGTGAGCTACTACCTCCTCCTGAGGACTGAGGGTGATCTACTACCTCCTGGTGACTGAGGGTGATCTACTACCTCCTGATGAATGAGGGTGATCTACTACCTCCTGATGACTTAGGGTGATCTACTACCTCCTCCTGATGACTGAGGGTGATCTACTACCTCCTCCTGATGACTAAGGGTGATCTACGACCTCCTCCTGATGACTGAGGGTGATCTACGACCTCCTGATGACTGAGGGTGATCTACTACCTCCTCCTGATGAATGAGGGTGATCTACTACCTCCTGATGAATGAGGGTGATCTACTACCTCCTCCTGATGAATGAGGGTGATCTACGACATCCTCCTGATGACTGAGGGTGATCTACTACCTCATGATGACTGAGGGTGATCTACTACCTCCTTCTGATGACTGAGGGTGATCTACGACCTCCTCCTGATGACTGAGGGTGAGCTACTACCTCCTCCTGATGACTGAGGGTGATCTACTACCTCCTCCTGATGACTAAGGGTGATCTACGACCTCCTCCTGATGACTGAGGGTGATCTACGACCTCCTGATGACTGAGGGTGATCTACTACCTCCTGATGACTGAGGGTGATCTACTACCTCCTCCTGATGAATGAGGGTGATCTACTACCTCCTCCTGATGAATGAGGGTGATCTACTACCTCCTCCTAATGACTGAGGGTGATCTACTACCTCCTCCTGATGACTGAGGGTGATCTACTACCTCCTGGTGACTGAGGGTGATCTACTACCTCCTGATGACTGAGGGTGATCTACTACCTCCTGATGACTGAGGGTGATCTACTACCTCCTGATGAATGAGGGTGATCTACTACCTCCTGATGACTGAGGGTGATCTACGACCTCCTGATGACTGAGGGTGATCTACTACCTCCTTCTGATGACTGAGGGTGATCTACTACCTCCTTCTGATGACTGAGGGTGATCTACTACCTCCTTCTGATGACTGAGGGTGATCTACCACCTTTTCAGGTGACTAAGGGTGATCAACTACCTCCTTCAGGTGACTGAGGGTGATCTACTACCTCCTTATGATGACTGAGGGTGATCTACTACCTCCTGATGAATGAGGGTGATCTATTACCTCCTCCTGATGACTGAGGGTGATCTACTACCTCCTCCTGATGACTGAGGGTGATCTACTACCTCCTGATGAATGAGGGTGATCTACTACCTCCTCCTGATGACTGAGGGTGATCTACTACCTCCTTCTGATGACTGAGTGTGATCTACTACCTCCTTCTGATGACTGAGGGTGATCTACCACCTCTTTCAGGTGACTAAGGGTGATCAACTACCTCCTTCAGGTGACTGAGGGTGATCTACTACCTCCTTATGATGACTGAGGGTGATCTACTACCTCCTGATGAATGAGGGTGATCTATTACCTCCTCCTGATGACTGAGGGTGATCTACTACCTCCTCCTGATGACTGAGGGTGATCTACTACCTCCTGATGAATGAGGGTGATCTACTACCTCCTCCTGATGAATGAGGGTGATCTACTACCTCCTGATGAATGAGGGTGATCTACTACCTCCTCCTGATGAATGAGGGTGATCTACGACCTCCTCCTGATGACTGAGGGTGATCTACTACCTCATGATGACTGAGGGTGATCTACTACCTCCTTCTGATGACTGAGGGTGATCTACGACCTCCTGATGACTGAGGGTGATCTACGACCTCCTCCTGATGACTGAGGGTGATCTACGACCTACTCCTGATGCCTGAGGGTGATCTACGACCTCCTGATGACTGAGGGTGATCTACGACCTCCTCCTGATGACTGAGAGTGATCTACTACCTCCTGATGAATGAGGGTGATCTACTACCTCCATCTGATGACTGAGGGTGATCTACGACCTCCTCCTGATGACTGAGGGTGAGCTACTACCTCCTCCTGATGACTGAGGGTGATCTACTACCTCCTGGTGACTGAGGGTGATCTACTACCTCCTGATGAATGAGGGTGATCTACTACGTCCTGATGACTTAGGGTGATCTACTACCTCCTCCTGATGATTGAGGGTGATCTACTACCTCCTCCTGATGACTAAGGGTGATCTACGAACTCCTCCTGATGACTGAGGGTGATCTACGACCTCCTGATGAATGAGGGTGATCTACTACCTCCTCCTGATGAATGAGGGTGATCTACTACCTCCTGATGAATGAGGGTGATCTACTACCTCCTGATGAATGAGGGTGATCTACTACCTCCTGATGACTGAGGGTGATCTACGACCTCCTGATGACTGAGGGTGATCTACTACCTCCTTCTGATGACTGAGGGTGATCTACTACCTCCTTCTGATGACTGAGGGTGATCTACTACCTCCTTCTGATGACTGAGGGTGATCTACCACCTCTTTCAGGTGACTAAGGGTGATCTACTACCTCCTGGTGACTGAGGGTGATCTACTACCTCCTGATGAATGAGGGTGATCTACTACCTCCTGATGAATGAGGGTGATCTACTACCTCCTGATGACTGAGGGTGATCTACGACCTCCTGATGACTGAGGGTGATCTACTACCTCCTTCTGATGACTGAGGATGATCTACTACCTCCTTCTGATGACTGAGGGTGATCTACGACCTCCTGATGACTGAGGGTGATCTACCACCTCTTTCAGGTGACTAAGGGTGATCAACTACCTCCTTCAGGTGACTGAGGGTGATCTACTACCTCCTTATGATGACTGAGGGTGATCTACTACCTCCTGATGAATGAGGGTGATCTATTACCTCCTCCTGATGACTGAGGGTGATCTACTACCTCCTCCTGATGACTGAGGGTGATCTACTACCTCCTGATGAATGAGGGTGATCTACTACCTCCTCCTGATGAATGAGGGTGATCTACTACCTCCTGATGAATGAGGGTGATCTACTACCTCCTCCTGATGAATGAGGGTGATCTACGACCTCCTCCTGATGAATGAGGGTGATCTACGACCTCCTCCTGATGACTGAGGGTGATCTACTACCTCATGATGACTGAGGGTGATCTACTACCTCCTTCTGATGACTGAGGGTGATCTACGACCTCCTGATGACTGAGGGTGATCTACGACCTCCTCCTGATGACTGAGGGTGATCTACGACCTACTCCTGATGACTGAGGGTGATCTACAACCTCCTGATGACTGAGGGTGATCTACGACCTCCTCCTGATGACTGAGAGTGATCTACTACCTCCTGATGAATGAGGGTGATCTACTACCTCCTTCTGATGACTCAGGGTGATCTACGACCTCCTCCTGATGACTGAGGGTGATCTACTACCTCCTGGTGACTGAGGGTGATCTACTACCTCCTGATGAATGAGGGTGATCTACTACCTCCTCCTGATGACTAAGGGTGATCTACGACCTCCTCCTGATGACTGAGGGTGATCTACGACCTCCTGATGAATGAGGGTGATCTACTACCTCCTCCTGATGAATGAGGGTGATCTACTACCTCCTCATAATGACTGAGGGTGATCTACTACCTCCTCCTGATGACTGAGGGTGATCTACTACCTCCTGGTGACTGAGGGTGATCTACTACCTCCTGATGAATGAGGGTGATCTACTACCTCCTGATGACTTAGGGTGATCTACCACCTCCTCCTGATGACTGAGGGTGATCTACTACCTCCTCCTGATGACTAAGGGTGATCTACGACCTCCTGATGACTGAGGGTGATCTACTACCTCCTGATTACTGAGGGTGATTTACTACCTCCTCCTGATGACTGAGGGTGATCTACGACCTCCTCCTGATGACTGAGGGTGATCTACTACCTCCTTATGATGACTGAGGGTGATCTACTACCTCCTCCTGATGACTGAGGGTGAGCTACCAACTCCTCCTGATGACTTAGGGTGATCTACTAACTTCTGATGACTGAGGGTGATCTACTACCTCCTCCTGATGACTGAGGGTGATCTACTACCTCCTGATGACTGAGGGTGATCTACTACCTTTTTCAGGTGACTGAGGGTGATCTACTTCCTCCTTCTGATGACTGAGGGTGATCTACTACCTCCTGATGACTGAGGGTGATCTACTACCTCCTTCTGATGACTGAGGGTGATCTACTACCTCCTGATGACTGAGGGTGATCTACTACCTCCTCTGGATGACTGAGGGTGATCTACTACCTCCTGATGACTGAGGATGATCTACTACCTCCTGATGACTTAGGGTGATCTACTACCTCCTGATGACTGAGGGTGATCTACTACCTCCTGATGACTGAGGGTGATCTACTACCTCCTGATGACTGAGGGTGATCTACTACCTCCTGATGACTTAGGGTGATCTACTACCTCATGATGACTGAGGATGATCTACTACCTCCTTCTGATGACTGAGGGTGATCTACGACCTCCTGATGACTGAGGGTGATCTACGACCTCCTCCTGATGACTGAGGGTGATCTACTACCTCCTGATGACTGAGGGTGATCTACTACCTCCTCCTTATGAAGAAGGGTGATCTACTACCTCCTCCAGATGAATGAGGGTGATCTACTACCTCCTCCTGATGAATGAGGGTGATCTACTACCTCCTCCTGATGAATGAGGGTGGTCTACTACCTCCTCCTGATGACTGAGGGTGATCTACTACCTCCTGATGACTGAGGGTGATCTACTACCTCTTGATGACTGAGGGTGATCTACTACCTCCTCCTGATGACTGAGGGTGATCTACTACCTCCTCCTGATGACTGAGGGTGATCTACTACCTCTTTCAGGTGACTAAGGGTGATCAACTACCTCCTGATGACTGACTGTGATCTACTACCTCCCGATGACTGAGGGTGATCTACTACCTCCTGATGACTTAGGGTGATCTACTACCTCATGATGACTGAGGGTGATCTACTACCTCCTTCTGATGACTGAGGGTGATCTACGACCTCCTCCTGATGACTGAGGGTGATCTACTACCTCCTCCTGATGACTGAGGGTGATCTACTACCTCCTTCAGATGACTGAGGGTGATCTACTACCTCCTTCAGATGACTGAGGGTGATCTACTACCTCCTGATAACTGAGGGTGATCTACTACCTCCTCCTGATGAAGAAGGGTGATCTACTATCTCCTCCTGATGAATGAGGGTGATCTACTACCTCCTCCTGATGAATGAGGGTGATCTACTACCTCCTCCTGATGAATGAGGGTGATCTACTACCTCCTCCTGATGACTGAGGGTGATCTACTACCTCCTGATGACTGAGGCTGATCTACTACCTCTTGATGACTGAGGGTGATCTACTACCTCCTCCTGATGACTGAGGGTGATCTACTACCTCCTCCTGATGACTGAGGGTGATCTACTACCTCTTTAAGGTGACTAAGGGTGATCAACTACCTCCTGATGACTGAGGGTGATCTACTACCTCCCGATGACTGAGGGTGATCTACTACCTCCTTATGATGACTGAGGGTGATCTACTACCTCCTGATGACTGAGGGTGATCTACTACCTCCTGATGACTGAGGGTGATCTACTACCTCCTGATGAATGAGGGTGATCTACTACCTCCTGATGACTGAGGGTGATCTACGACCTCCTGATGACTGAGGGTGATCTACTACATCCTTCTGATGACTGAGGGTGATCTACTACCTCCTTCTGATGACTGAGGGTGATCTACTACCTCCTTCTGATGACTGAGGGTGATCTACCACCTCTTTCAGGTGACTAAGGGTGATCAACTACCTCCTTCAGGCGACTGAGGGTGATCTACTACCTCCTTATGATGACTGAGGGTGATCTACTACCTCCTGATGAATGAGGGTGATCTATTACCTCCTCCTGATTACTGAGGGTGATCTACTACCTCCTCCTGATGACTGAGGGTGATCTACTACCTCCTCCTGATGACTGAGGGTGATCTACTACATCCTGATGAATGAGGGTGATCTACTACCTCCTCCTGATGAATGAGGGTGATCTACTACCTCCTGATGAATGAGGGTGATCTACTACCTCCTCCTGATGAATGAGGGTGATCTACGACATCCTCCTGATGACTGAGTGTGATCTACTACCTCATGATGACTGAGGGTGATCTACTACCTCCTTCTGATGACTGAGGGTGATCTACGACCTCCTCCTGATGACTGAGGGTGAGCTACTACCTCCTCCTGAGGACTGAGGGTGATCTACTACCTCCTGGTGACTGAGGGTGATCTACTACCTCCTGATGAATGAGGGTGATCTACTACCTCCTGATGACTTAGGGTGATCTACTACCTCCTCCTGATGACTGAGGGTGATCTACTACCTCCTCCTGATGACTAAGGGTGATCTACGACCTCCTCCTGATGACTGAGGGTGATCTACGACCTCCTGATGACTGAGGGTGATCTACTACCTCCTCCTGATGAATGAGGGTGATCTACTACCTCCTGATGAATGAGGGTGATCTACTACCTCCTCCTGATGAATGAGGGTGATCTACGACATCCTCCTGATGACTGAGGGTGATCTACTACCTCCTCCTGATGACTGAGGGTGATCTACTACCTCCTGATGAATGAGGGTGATCTACTACCTCCTCCTGATGAATGAGGGTGATCTACTACCTCCTGATGAATGAGGGTGATCTACTACCTCCTCCTGATGAATGAGGGTGATCTACGACCTCCTCCTGATGACTGAGGGTGATCTACTACCTCATGATGACTGAGGGTGATCTACTACCTCCTTCTGATGACTGAGGGTGATCTACGACCTCCTGATGACTGAGGGTGATCTACGACCTCCTCCTGATGACTGAGGGTGATCTACGACCTACTCCTGATGCCTGAGGGTGATCTACGACCTCCTGATGACTGAGGGTGATCTACGACCTCCTCCTGATGACTGAGAGTGATCTACTACCTCCTGATGAATGAGGGTGATCTACTACCTCCATCTGATGACTGAGGGTGATCTACGACCTCCTCCTGATGACTGAGGGTGAGCTACTACCTCCTCCTGATGACTGAGGGTGATCTACTACCTCCTGGTGACTGAGGGTGATCTACTACCTCCTGATGAATGAGGGTGATCTACTACGTCCTGATGACTTAGGGTGATCTACTACCTCCTCCTGATGATTGAGGGTGATCTACTACCTCCTCCTGATGACTAAGGGTGATCTACGAACTCCTCCTGATGACTGAGGGTGATCTACGACCTCCTGATGAATGAGGGTGATCTACTACCTCCTCCTGATGAATGAGGGTGATCTACTACCTCCTGATGAATGAGGGTGATCTACTACCTCCTGATGAATGAGGGTGATCTACTACCTCCTGATGACTGAGGGTGATCTACGACCTCCTGATGACTGAGGGTGATCTACTACCTCCTTCTGATGACTGAGGGTGATCTACTACCTCCTTCTGATGACTGAGGGTGATCTACTACCTCCTTCTGATGACTGAGGGTGATCTACCACCTCTTTCAGGTGACTAAGGGTGATCTACTACCTCCTGGTGACTGAGGGTGATCTACTACCTCCTGATGAATGAGGGTGATCTACTACCTCCTGATGAATGAGGGTGATCTACTACCTCCTGATGACTGAGGGTGATCTACGACCTCCTGATGACTGAGGGTGATCTACTACCTCCTTCTGATGACTGAGGATGATCTACTACCTCCTTCTGATGACTGAGGGTGATCTACGACCTCCTGATGACTGAGGGTGATCTACCACCTCTTTCAGGTGACTAAGGGTGATCAACTACCTCCTTCAGGTGACTGAGGGTGATCTACTACCTCCTTATGATGACTGAGGGTGATCTACTACCTCCTGATGAATGAGGGTGATCTATTACCTCCTCCTGATGACTGAGGGTGATCTACTACCTCCTCCTGATGACTGAGGGTGATCTACTACCTCCTGATGAATGAGGGTGATCTACTACCTCCTCCTGATGAATGAGGGTGATCTACTACCTCCTGATGAATGAGGGTGATCTACTACCTCCTCCTGATGAATGAGGGTGATCTACGACCTCCTCCTGATGAATGAGGGTGATCTACGACCTCCTCCTGATGACTGAGGGTGATCTACTACCTCATGATGACTGAGGGTGATCTACTACCTCCTTCTGATGACTGAGGGTGATCTACGACCTCCTGATGACTGAGGGTGATCTACGACCTCCTCCTGATGACTGAGGGTGATCTACGACCTACTCCTGATGACTGAGGGTGATCTACGACCTCCTGATGACTGAGGGTGATCTACGACCTCCTCCTGATGACTGAGAGTGATCTACTACCTCCTGATGAATGAGGGTGATCTACTACCTCCTTCTGATGACTCAGGGTGATCTACGACCTCCTCCTGATGACTGAGGGTGATCTACTACCTCCTGGTGACTGAGGGTGATCTACTACCTCCTGATGAATGAGGGTGATCTACTACCTCCTCCTGATGACTAAGGGTGATCTACGACCTCCTCCTGATGACTGAGGGTGATCTACGACCTCCTGATGAATGAGGGTGATCTACTACCTCCTCCTGATGAATGAGGGTGATCTACTACCTCCTCATAATGACTGAGGGTGATCTACTACCTCCTCCTGATGACTGAGGGTGATCTACTACCTCCTGGTGACTGAGGGTGATCTACTACCTCCTGATGAATGAGGGTGATCTACTACCTCCTGATGACTTAGGGTGATCTACCACCTCCTCCTGATGACTGAGGGTGATCTACTACCTCCTCCTGATGACTAAGGGTGATCTACGACCTCCTGATGACTGAGGGTGATCTACTACCTCCTGATTACTGAGGGTGATTTACTACCTCCTCCTGATGACTGAGGGTGATCTACGACCTCCTCCTGATGACTGAGGGTGATCTACTACCTCCTTATGATGACTGAGGGTGATCTACTACCTCCTCCTGATGACTGAGGGTGAGCTACCAACTCCTCCTGATGACTTAGGGTGATCTACTAACTTCTGATGACTGAGGGTGATCTACTACCTCCTCCTGATGACTGAGGGTGATCTACTACCTCCTGATGACTGAGGGTGATCTACTACCTTTTTCAGGTGACTGAGGGTGATCTACTTCCTCCTTCTGATGACTGAGGGTGATCTACTACCTCCTGATGACTGAGGGTGATCTACTACCTCCTTCTGATGACTGAGGGTGATCTACTACCTCCTGATGACTGAGGGTGATCTACTACCTCCTCTGGATGACTGAGGGTGATCTACTACCTCCTGATGACTGAGGATGATCTACTACCTCCTGATGACTTAGGGTGATCTACTACCTCCTGATGACTGAGGGTGATCTACTACCTCCTGATGACTGAGGGTGATCTACTACCTCCTGATGACTGAGGGTGATCTACTACCTCCTGATGACTTAGGGTGATCTACTACCTCATGATGACTGAGGATGATCTACTACCTCCTTCTGATGACTGAGGGTGATCTACGACCTCCTGATGACTGAGGGTGATCTACGACCTCCTCCTGATGACTGAGGGTGATCTACTACCTCCTGATGACTGAGGGTGATCTACTACCTCCTCCTTATGAAGAAGGGTGATCTACTACCTCCTCCAGATGAATGAGGGTGATCTACTACTCCTCCTGATGAATGAGGGTGATCTACTACCTCCTCCTGATGAATGAGGGTGGTCTACTACCTCCTCCTGATGACTGAGGGTGATCTACTACCTCCTGATGACTGAGGGTGATCTACTACCTCTTGATGACTGAGGGTGATCTACTACCTCCTCCTGATGACTGAGGGTGATCTACTACCTCCTCCTGATGACTGAGGGTGATCTACTACCTCTTTCAGGTGACTAAGGGTGATCAACTACCTCCTGATGACTGACTGTGATCTACTACCTCCCGATGACTGAGGGTGATCTACTACCTCCTGATGACTTAGGGTGATCTACTACCTCATGATGACTGCTGAGGGTGATCTACTACCTCCTTCTGATGACTGAGGGTGATCTACGACCTCCTCCTGATGACTGAGGGTGATCTACTACCTCCTCCTGATGACTGAGGGTGATCTACTACCTCCTTCAGATGACTGAGGGTGATCTACTACCTCCTTCAGATGACTGAGGGTGATCTACTACCTCCTGATAACTGAGGGTGATCTACTACCTCCTCCTGATGAAGAAGGGTGATCTACTATCTCCTCCTGATGAATGAGGGTGATCTACTACCTCCTCCTGATGAATGAGGGTGATCTACTACCTCCTCCTGATGAATGAGGGTGATCTACTACCTCCTGATGACTGAGGCTGATCTACTACCTCTTGATGACTGAGGGTGATCTACTACCTCCTCCTGATGACTGAGGGTGATCTACTACCTCCTCCTGATGACTGAGGGTGATCTACTACCTCTTTAAGGTGACTAAGGGTGATCAACTACCTCCTGATGACTGAGGGTGATCTACTACCTCCCGATGACTGAGGGTGATCTACTACCTCCTTATGATGACTGAGGGTGATCTACTACCTCCTGATGACTGAGGGTGATCTACTACCTCCTGATGACTGAGGGTGATCTACTACCTCCTGATGAATGAGGGTGATCTACTACCTCCTGATGACTGAGGGTGATCTACGACCTCCTGATGACTGAGGGTGATCTACTACATCCTTCTGATGACTGAGGGTGATCTACTACCTCCTTCTGATGACTGAGGGTGATCTACTACCTCCTTCTGATGACTGAGGGTGATCTACCACCTCTTTCAGGTGACTAAGGGTGATCAACTACCTCCTTCAGGCGACTGAGGGTGATCTACTACCTCCTTATGATGACTGAGGGTGATCTACTACCTCCTGATGAATGAGGGTGATCTATTACCTCCTCCTGATTACTGAGGGTGATCTACTACCTCCTCCTGATGACTGAGGGTGATCTACTACCTCCTCCTGATGACTGAGGGTGATCTACTACATCCTGATGAATGAGGGTGATCTACTACCTCCTCCTGATGAATGAGGGTGATCTACTACCTCCTGATGAATGAGGGTGATCTACTACCTCCTCCTGATGAATGAGGGTGATCTACGACATCCTCCTGATGACTGAGTGTGATCTACTACCTCATGATGACTGAGGGTGATCTACTACCTCCTTCTGATGACTGAGGGTGATCTACGACCTCCTCCTGATGACTGAGGGTGAGCTACTACCTCCTCCTGAGGACTGAGGGTGATCTACTACCTCCTGGTGACTGAGGGTGATCTACTACCTCCTGATGAATGAGGGTGATCTACTACCTCCTGATGACTTAGGGTGATCTACTACCTCCTCCTGATGACTGAGGGTGATCTACTACCTCCTCCTGATGACTAAGGGTGATCTACGACCTCCTCCTGATGACTGAGGGTGATCTACGACCTCCTGATGACTGAGGGTGATCTACTACCTCCTCCTGATGAATGAGGGTGATCTACTACCTCCTGATGAATGAGGGTGATCTACTACCTCCTCCTGATGAATGAGGGTGATCTACGACATCCTCCTGATGACTGAGGGTGATCTACTACCTCATGATGACTGAGGGTGATCTACTACCTCCTTCTGATGACTGAGGGTGATCTACGACCTCCTCCTGATGACTGAGGGTGAGCTACTACCTCCTCCTGATGACTGAGGGTGATCTACTACCTCCTCCTGATGACTAAGGGTGATCTACGACCTCCTCCTGATGACTGAGGGTGATCTACGACCTCCTGATGACTGAGGGTGATCTACTACCTCCTGATGACTGAGGGTGATCTACTACCTCCTCCTGATGAATGAGGGTGATCTACTACCTCCTCCTGATGAATGAGGGTGATCTACTACCTCCTCCTAATGACTGAGGGTGATCTACTACCTCCTCCTGATGACTGAGGGTGATCTACTACCTCCTGGTGACTGAGGGTGATCTACTACCTCCTGATGACTGAGGGTGATCTACTACCTCCTGATGACTGAGGGTGATCTACTACCTCCTGATGAATGAGGGTGATCTACTACCTCCTGATGACTGAGGGTGATCTACGACCTCCTGATGACTGAGGGTGATCTACTACCTCCTTCTGATGACTGAGGGTGATCTACTACCTCCTTCTGATGACTGAGGGTGATCTACTACCTCCTTCTGATGACTGAGGGTGATCTACCACCTTTTTCAGGTGACTAAGGGTGATCAACTACCTCCTTCAGGTGACTGAGGGTGATCTACTACCTCCTTATGATGACTGAGGGTGATCTACTACCTCCTGATGAATGAGGGTGATCTATTACCTCCTCCTGATGACTGAGGGTGATCTACTACCTCCTCCTGATGACTGAGGGTGATCTACTACCTCCTGATGAATGAGGGTGATCTACTACCTCCTCCTGATGACTGAGGGTGATCTACTACCTCCTTCTGATGACTGAGTGTGATCTACTACCTCCTTCTGATGACTGAGGGTGATCTACCACCTCTTTCAGGTGACTAAGGGTGATCAACTACCTCCTTCAGGTGACTGAGGGTGATCTACTACCTCCTTATGATGACTGAGGGTGATCTACTACCTCCTGATGAATGAGGGTGATCTATTACCTCCTCCTGATGACTGAGGGTGATCTACTACCTCCTCCTGATGACTGAGGGTGATCTACTACCTCCTGATGAATGAGGGTGATCTACTACCTCCTCCTGATGAATGAGGGTGATCTACTACCTCCTGATGAATGAGGGTGATCTACTACCTCCTCCTGATGAATGAGGGTGATCTACGACCTCCTCCTGATGACTGAGGGTGATCTACTACCTCATGATGACTGAGGGTGATCTACTACCTCCTTCTGATGACTGAGGGTGATCTACGACCTCCTGATGACTGAGGGTGATCTACGACCTCCTCCTGATGACTGAGGGTGATCTACGACCTACTCCTGATGCCTGAGGGTGATCTACGACCTCCTGATGACTGAGGGTGATCTACGACCTCCTCCTGATGACTGAGAGTGATCTACTACCTCCTGATGAATGAGGGTGATCTACTACCTCCATCTGATGACTGAGGGTGATCTACGACCTCCTCCTGATGACTGAGGGTGAGCTACTACCTCCTCCTGATGACTGAGGGTGATCTACTACCTCCTGGTGACTGAGGGTGATCTACTACCTCCTGATGAATGAGGGTGATCTACTACGTCCTGATGACTTAGGGTGATCTACTACCTCCTCCTGATGATTGAGGGTGATCTACTACCTCCTCCTGATGACTAAGGGTGATCTACGAACTCCTCCTGATGACTGAGGGTGATCTACGACCTCCTGATGAATGAGGGTGATCTACTACCTCCTCCTGATGAATGAGGGTGATCTACTACCTCCTGATGAATGAGGGTGATCTACTACCTCCTGATGAATGAGGGTGATCTACTACCTCCTGATGACTGAGGGTGATCTACGACCTCCTGATGACTGAGGGTGATCTACTACCTCCTTCTGATGACTGAGGGTGATCTACTACCTCCTTCTGATGACTGAGGGTGATCTACTACCTCCTTCTGATGACTGAGGGTGATCTACCACCTCTTTCAGGTGACTAAGGGTGATCTACTACCTCCTGGTGACTGAGGGTGATCTACTACCTCCTGATGAATGAGGGTGATCTACTACCTCCTGATGAATGAGGGTGATCTACTACCTCCTGATGACTGAGGGTGATCTACGACCTCCTGATGACTGAGGGTGATCTACTACCTCCTTCTGATGACTGAGGATGATCTACTACCTCCTTCTGATGACTGAGGGTGATCTACGACCTCCTGATGACTGAGGGTGATCTACCACCTCTTTCAGGTGACTAAGGGTGATCAACTACCTCCTTCAGGTGACTGAGGGTGATCTACTACCTCCTTATGATGACTGAGGGTGATCTACTACCTCCTGATGAATGAGGGTGATCTATTACCTCCTCCTGATGACTGAGGGTGATCTACTACCTCCTCCTGATGACTGAGGGTGATCTACTACCTCCTGATGAATGAGGGTGATCTACTACCTCCTCCTGATGAATGAGGGTGATCTACTACCTCCTGATGAATGAGGGTGATCTACTACCTCCTCCTGATGAATGAGGGTGATCTACGACCTCCTCCTGATGAATGAGGGTGATCTACGACCTCCTCCTGATGACTGAGGGTGATCTACTACCTCATGATGACTGAGGGTGATCTACTACCTCCTTCTGATGACTGAGGGTGATCTACGACCTCCTGATGACTGAGGGTGATCTACGACCTCCTCCTGATGACTGAGGGTGATCTACGACCTACTCCTGATGACTGAGGGTGATCTACGACCTCCTGATGACTGAGGGTGATCTACGACCTCCTCCTGATGACTGAGAGTGATCTACTACCTCCTGATGAATGAGGGTGATCTACTACCTCCTTCTGATGACTCAGGGTGATCTACGACCTCCTCCTGATGACTGAGGGTGATCTACTACCTCCTGGTGACTGAGGGTGATCTACTACCTCCTGATGAATGAGGGTGATCTACTACCTCCTCCTGATGACTAAGGGTGATCTACGACCTCCTCCTGATGACTGAGGGTGATCTACGACCTCCTGATGAATGAGGGTGATCTACTACCTCCTCCTGATGAATGAGGGTGATCTACTACCTCCTCATAATGACTGAGGGTGATCTACTACCTCCTCCTGATGACTGAGGGTGATCTACTACCTCCTGGTGACTGAGGGTGATCTACTACCTCCTGATGAATGAGGGTGATCTACTACCTCCTGATGACTTAGGGTGATCTACCACCTCCTCCTGATGACTGAGGGTGATCTACTACCTCCTCCTGATGACTAAGGGTGATCTACGACCTCCTGATGACTGAGGGTGATCTACTACCTCCTGATTACTGAGGGTGATTTACTACCTCCTCCTGATGACTGAGGGTGATCTACGACCTCCTCCTGATGACTGAGGGTGATCTACTACCTCCTTATGATGACTGAGGGTGATCTACTACCTCCTCCTGATGACTGAGGGTGAGCTACCAACTCCTCCTGATGACTTAGGGTGATCTACTAACTTCTGATGACTGAGGGTGATCTACTACCTCCTCCTGATGACTGAGGGTGATCTACTACCTCCTGATGACTGAGGGTGATCTACTACCTTTTTCAGGTGACTGAGGGTGATCTACTTCCTCCTTCTGATGACTGAGGGTGATCTACTACCTCCTGATGACTGAGGGTGATCTACTACCTCCTTCTGATGACTGAGGGTGATCTACTACCTCCTGATGACTGAGGGTGATCTACTACCTCCTCTGGATGACTGAGGGTGATCTACTACCTCCTGATGACTGAGGATGATCTACTACCTCCTGATGACTTAGGGTGATCTACTACCTCCTGATGACTGAGGGTGATCTACTACCTCCTGATGACTGAGGGTGATCTACTACCTCCTGATGACTGAGGGTGATCTACTACCTCCTGATGACTTAGGGTGATCTACTACCTCATGATGACTGAGGATGATCTACTACCTCCTTCTGATGACTGAGGGTGATCTACGACCTCCTGATGACTGAGGGTGATCTACGACCTCCTCCTGATGACTGAGGGTGATCTACTACCTCCTGATGACTGAGGGTGATCTACTACCTCCTCCTTATGAAGAAGGGTGATCTACTACCTCCTCCAGATGAATGAGGGTGATCTACTACCTCCTCCTGATGAATGAGGGTGATCTACTACCTCCTCCTGATGAATGAGGGTGATCTACTACCTCCTCCTGATGACTGAGGGTGATCTACTACCTCTTGATGACTGAGGGTGATCTACTACCTCTTGATGACTGAGGGTGATCTACTACCTCCTCCTGATGACTGAGGGTGATCTACTACCTCCTCCTGATGACTGAGGGTGATCTACTACCTCTTTCAGGTGACTAAGGGTGATCAACTACCTCCTGATGACTGAGGGTGATCTACTACCTCCCGATGACTGAGGGTGATCTACTACCTCCTGATGACTTAGGGTGATCTACTACCTCATGATGACTGAGGGTGATCTACTACCTCCTTCTGATGACTGAGGGTGATCTACGACTTCCTGATGACTGAGGGTGATCTACGACCTCCTCCTGATGACTGAGGGTGATCTACTACCTCCTCCTGATAACTGAGGGTGATCTACTACCTCCTTCTGATGACTGAGGGTGATCTACTACCTCCTGATGACTGAGGGTGATCTACTACCTCCTCCTGATGAAGAAGGGTGATCTACTACCTCCTCCTGATGAATGAGGGTGATCTACTACCTCCTCCTGATGAATGAGGGTGATCTACTACCTCCTCCTGATGAATGAGGGTGATCTACTACCTCCTCCTGATGACTGAGGGTGATCTACTACCTCCTGATGACTGAGGCTGATCTACTACCTCTTGATGACTGAGGGTGATCTACTACCTCCTCCTGATGACTGAGGGTGATCTACTACCTCCTCCTGATGACTGAGGGTGATCTACTACCTCTTTCAGGTGACTAAGGGTGATCAACTACCTCCTGATGACTGAGGGTGATCTACTACCTCCCGATGACTGAGGGTGATCTACTACCTCCTTATGATGACTGAGGGTGATCTACTACCTCCTGATGACTGAGGGTGATCTACTACCTCCTGACGACTGAGGGTGATCTACTACCTCCTGATGAATGAGGGTGATCTACTACCTCCTGATGACTGAGGGTGATCTACGACCTCCTGATGACTGAGGGTGATCTACTACCTTCTTCAGGTGACTGAGGGTGATCAACTACCTTCTTCAGGTGACTGAGGGTGATCTACTACCTCCTTATGATGACTGAGGGTGATCTACTACCTCCTGATTACTGAGGGTGATCTACTACCTCCTCCTGATGAATGAGGGTGATCTACGACCTCCTGATGAATGAGGGTGATCTACTACCTCCTTCAGGTGACTAAGGGTGATCTACGACCTCCTCCTGATGACTGAGAGTGATCTACTACCTCCTGATGAATGAGGGTGATCTACTACCTCCTTCTGATGACTGAGGGTGATCTACGACCTCCTCCTGATGACTGAGGGTGATCTACTACCTCCTGGTGACTGAGGGTGATCTACTACCTCCTGATGAATGAGGGTGATCTACTACCTCCTTATGATGACTGAGGGTGATCTACTACCTCCTGATTACTGAGGGTGATCTACTACCTCCTCCTGATGAATGAGGGTGATCTACGACCTCCTGATGAATGAGGGTGATCTACTACCTCCTTCAGGTGACTGAGGGTGATCTACTACCTCCTTCAGGTGACTAAGGGTGATCTACTACCTCCTTATGACGACTGAGGGTGATCTACTACCTCCTTCAGGTGACTGAGGGTGATCTACTACCTCCTTCAGGTGACTGAGGGTGATCTAATACCTCCTTCAGGTGACTGAGGGTGATCTAATACCTCCTGAGAGTTAAAGTCAGTAACAAATCCTTACTAGTCTAGCTACAGCGCACAATTGCGCGTGTGATTGTCTGTGTATATCCATTAGTAAGTATGTACGTGTGTGTGTGTGTTTGTGTGTGCCTTTGTGAGTGCATGTCATTCCTCATTGTGTGACCTTCAATGTTCTCTATGCTTTAGTGCCAATGATCTCTATGTTACTGTCAATGTGTCTTTCACTGATGTGGCTATTCAACCCCCAACAAAACAGGCCCCCCTATTGGATTAATCCTATTGGTTGGAGCCCATTTGCATGAAGGTTCAGTTGATTTCTGGCTGTGGTGCTCTAGTAGATTCTATAATCCCCAGGGACATTTTTGCAGGGTGTTAATAGTGACTGTAGAGACACACCAAAGCGCAGGACTGTACCACGACTTCAAAGAGGGTTTTTACTTCACAGGGAATCCTGACAAAGAACACTGATAGGAACAGAACACAGTGACTTCACTAGGGTTCTGAAACACCAAGGTGAACCAGCTGGAGATGTTTTTGTTCTCATGTTTCACTCGTTCTCTCACTCTTATTCTTCTTCTCCCCTCCATCTTACCACGGCCAAGCATGGAGCCATCAACTGGAGATTTACAGTTGCTGCTGTCGATGCGGGTGGGGGGGATGAAAACCTGAGGGGAAGGAGGAGAGGAGGAACAGGCGGGGGAGAAGGAGAGTGGGTGTCATCTGTGATTCATGTTTTGGTCGTGTTGTGTTGTGGCATTGTAAAGAGTATTGTGTAATTGTCCCAGTGTCAGAGTATCCTTGTGTCCCGGTGTCCTGATGACAATGGAAGGATGTTTCTCTTTAGTTGTGGAACATGGGCAGAGATCAATGGGCTCCTAGCACCGTTCTGGTCTCTAGTCTAGCTGGTCTCTAGTCTAGCTGGTCTCTAGTCTAGCTGGGTCTCTAGTCTAGCTGTGTCTCTTGTCTAGCTGTGTCTCTAGTCTAGCTGTTCTCTAGTCTAGCTGGTGTCTAGTCAAGCTGTGTCTCTTGGTCTAGCTGGTGTCTAGTCTAGCAGGTCTCTAGTCAAGCTGGTTTCTACTCAAGCTGGTCCCTAGTCTAGCTGGTGTCTAGTCTAGCTTGTCTCTAGTCTAGCTGGTCTCTAGTCTAGCTGGTCTCGAGTCAAGCTGGTCTCTAGTATATTTGGTCTCTAGTCTAGCTGTGTCTCTAGTCTAGCTGGTGTCTAGTCAAGCTGTGTCTCTAGTCTAGCTGGTGTCTAGTCTAGCAGGTCTCTAGTCAAGCTGGTTTCTACTCAAGCTGATCTCTAGTCTAGCTGATGTCTAGTCTAGCTGGTGTCTAGTCTAGCTGGTGTCTAGTCTAGCTGTGTCTCTAGTCTAGCAGGTCTCTAGTCAAGCTGGTCTCTAGTCTAGCTTTGGCTCTAGTCTAGCAGGTCTCTAGTCTAGCTGGTCTCTAGTCTATTTGGTGTCTAGTCTATTTGGTGTCTAGTCTAGCTGGTGTCTAGTCTATTTGGTGTCTAGTCTAGCTGGTCTCTCATATAGCTGGAGTCTAGTCAAGCTTGTCTCTAGTCTAGCTGGTCTCTAGACTAGCTGGTCTCTAGTCAAGCTGGTCTCTAGTCTAGCTGGTCTCTAGACTAGCTGGTCTCTAGTCAAGCTGGTCTCTAGTCTAGCTGGTCTCTCATATAGCTGGAGTCTAGTCAAGCTTGTCTCTAGTCTAGCTGGTCTCTAGTCTAGCTGTGTCTCTAAGCTAGCAGGTGTCTTGTCTAGCTGGGCTCTAGTCTAGCTGGTGTCTAGTCAAGCTGTGTCTCTAGTCTAGCTGGTGTCTAGTCTAGCTGGTCTCTAGTAAAGCTGTGTCTCTAGTCTAGCTGGTGTCTAGTCTAGCAGGTCGGTAGTCAAGATGGTTTCTACTCAAGCTGATCTATAGTCTAGCTGATGTCTAGCGTAGCTGGTCCCTAGTCTAGCTGTGTCTCTAGTCTAGCTGGTCTCTAGTCTATTTGTTGTCTAGTCTAGCTGTTTCTCTAGTTGAGCTGTGTCTCTCGTTTAGCTGGTGTCTAGTCTAGCTGTGTCTCCAGTCTTGCAGGTGTCTAGTCTACCAGGTGCCTAGTCTAGCTGGTCTCTAGTCTAGTTGTGTCTCTAGTCTAGCTGGTCTCAAGTCTAGCTGGTGTCTAGTCTAGCTGTGTCTCTAGTCTAGCTGGTCTCTAGTCTAGCTGTGTCTCTAGTCTAGCTGTGTCTCTAGTCTAGCTATGTCTCTAGTCTAGCTGGTGTCTAGTCAAGCTGTGTCTCCAGTCTAGCAGGTGCCTAGTCTAGCAGGTGCCTAGTCTAGCTGGTCTCTAGTCTAGCTGGTCTCTAGTCAAGCTGGTCTCTAGTCTAGCTGTGTCTCTAGTCTGGCAGGTCTCTAGTCTAGCTGGTCTCTAGTCTAGCTGGTCTTTAGTCTAGCTGGTCTCTAGTCTAGCTGTGTCTCTAGTCTAGCTAGTCTCAAGTCTAGCTGTGTCTCTAGTCTAGCTGGTCTCTAGTCTAGCTGGTCTCTTGTCAAGCTGGTGTCTAGTCTAGCTGTTTCTCTAGTTGAGCTGTGTCTCTCGTCTAGCTGGTGTCTAGTCTAGCTGTGTCTCCAGTCTTGCAGGTGTCTAGTCTACCAGGTGTCTAGTCTAGCTGGTCTCTAGTCTAGCTGGTCTCTAGTCTAGTTGTGTCTCTAGTATAGCTGGTCTCAAGTCTAGCTGGTGTCTAGTCTAGCTGTGTCTCTAGTCTAGCTGGTCTCTAGTCTAGCTGTGTCTCAAGTCTAGCTGTGTCTCTAGTCTAGCTGTGTCTCTAGTCTAGCTGGTGTCTAGTCTAGCTGTGTCTCCAGTCTAGCAGGTGTCTAGTCTAGCAGGTGCCTAGTCTAGCTGTGTCTCTAGTCTAGCTGGTCTCTAGTCAAGCTGGTCTCTAGTCAAGCTGTGTCTCTAATCTGGCAGGTCTCTAGTCTAGCTGGTCTCTAGTCTATCTGTGTCTCTAGTTTAGCTGGTCTCTAGTCTATTTGGTGTATAGTCTAGCTGTGTCTCTAGTCTAGCTGGTCTCTAATCTATTTGTTGTCTAGTCTAGCTGTGTCTCTAGTCTAGCAGGTGTCTAGTCTAGCTGGTCTCTTGTCTAGCTGGTCTCTAGTCAAGCTGGTCTCTAGTCTAGCTGGTCTCTATTCTAGCTGTGTCTCTAGTCTAGCAGGTGTCTAGTCTAGCTGGTCTCTTGTCTAGCTGGTCTCTAGTCAAGCTGGTCTCTAGTCTAGCTGGTCTCTAGTCTAGCTGTGTCTCCAGTCTTGCAGGTGTCTAGTCTACCAGGTGCCTAGTCTAGCTGGTCTCTAGTCTAGCTGGTCTCTAGTCTAGTTGTGTCTCTAGTCTAGCTGGTCTCAAGTCTAGCTGCTGTCTAGTCTAGCTGTGTCTCTAGTCTAGCTGGTCTCTAGTCTAGCTGTGTCTCTAGTCTAGCTGTGTCTCTAGTCTAGCTGGTGTCTAGTCCAGCTGTGTCTCCAGTCTAGCAGGTGTCTAGTCTAGCAGGTGCCTAGTCTAGCTGGTCTCTAGTCTAGCTGGTCTCTAGTCAAGCTGGTCTCTAGTCTAGCTGGTCTCTAGTCTAGCTGGTCTCTAGTCTATCTGTGTCTCTAGTCTGGCTGGTCTCTAGTCTATTTGTTGTCTAGTCAAGCTGGTCTCTAGTCTAGCTGGTGTCTAGTCTAGCTGGTCTCTAGTCAAGGAGAGAGTAGGGATGTGCTGGTGGGAGAAAGAGATGCATTGGTGGGAGAGACAGAGATGTGTTGGTGGGAGAGAGTAGGGATGTATTGGTGGGAGAGAGTAGAGATGTATTGGTGGGAGAGAGTAGGGATGTGCTGGTGGGAGAGAGAGATGTATTGGTGGGAGAGAGTAGAGATGTGTATTGGTGGGAGAGAGTAGAGATGTATTGGTGGGAGAGAGAGATGTATTGGTGGGAGAGAGTAGGGATGTATTGGTGGGAGAGAGTCGTGATGTATTGGTGGGAGAGAGTAGAGATGTGTTGGTGGGAGAGAGTAGAGATGTATTGGTGGGAGAGAGTAGAGATGTATTGGTGGGAGAGTGTAGGGATGTATTGGTGGGAGAGAGTCGTGATGTATTGGTGGGAGAGAGTAGAGATGTGTTGGTGGGAGAGAGTAGAGATGTATTGGTGGGAGAGAGTAGAGATGTATTGGTGGGAGAGAGTAGGGATGTATTGGTGGGAGAGAGTAGGGATGTATTGGTGGGAGAGAGTCGTGATGTATTGGTGGGAGATAGAGATGTGTTGGTGGGAGAGAGTAGAGATGTATTGGTGGGAGAGAGTAGAGATGTATTGGTGGGAGAGAGTAGGGATGTATTGGTGGGAGAGAGTAGGGATGTATTGGTGGGAGAGAGTCGTGATGTATTGGTGGGAGAGAGTCGTGATGTATTGGTGGGAGAGAGTAGAGATGTATTGGTGGGAGAGAGAGAGAGATGTATTGGTGGGAGACAGTAAGGATGTATTGGTGGGAGAGAGTAGCGATGTATTGGTGGGAGAGAGTAAGGATGTATGGTGGGAGAGAGATGGTGGCAATCTCAACGCTGTGTGTTATCGGAGGGTGAGGGCTAGGGCCATTCCCCCCAGAAATATCTGGGAACTTGCAGGCGCCTTGGTGGAACAGTGGGGTAACATCTCACAGCAATAACTGGCAAATCTGGTGCAGTCCTTGAGGAGGAGATGCACTGCAGTACTTAATGCAGCTGGTGGCCACACCAGATACTGACTGTTTTGACCCCCCCTTTGTTCAGGGACACATTATTACATTTCTGTTAGTCACATGTCTGTGGAACTTGTTCAGTTTATGTCTCAGTTGTTGAATCTTGTTATGTTCATACAAATATTTACACATGTTAAGTTTGCTGAAAATAAACGCAGTTGACAGTGAGAGGACGTTTTAACATACACCCACCATTTTTAGATTTAAAAAAAGAGAATACAGAAACGATATACTTTATTCTACTTTATTCTGAAGCAGGCACTCTGGAGCCAGCTGAACAGGTGTAGGATATTAACTTGATCCAGTTTGCTACTGTAGGAAAATAATCCTACACCATCCGGAAATGTGAATTATTATGTGTGTTATAATTAATGGACATTGTTTGTATGGGTTGATATATTTACACATGATATTGTAGAGTGTGACACAAATCAAACCTGACATTTTAAAGTGGCATTTACCCAATTTACACGTATTTTTGAACACTATACGTTTGGGATTTCCTGCTATGCAAGACATTTCTCCAAATGAAAAGTGATCTGCAGTACAATACCAGATTATTTAGTTCCTGTATACCAAAGCCGACATGACATGCAAAACACATGCATTGATATTAATGCCGTTATGTGGAGGAGCGCCAGTTTGAAACATCTTTAATATTACCGTAGGCCACTTGTTCATGATAAAGGCTGATGTTGATGTGTCCCGTATAAAGATAGAATGGACTGTCTACTAGGGAAATCCTTATTTAACAGAACTAGCTCAAGAAAAACATCAAGGGAACCACATTCTCCCACCATAAGAAGTCAAAAATAGCTTGGTCATCTCTGCCCCAGTGTGTCTCTGTGTCAGAGTTGGGACTCTCAGTGGGGTGCACACTTCAAAGCAACCAGGGAATTCTACAACAACAGCTGCTGGCTACTCCAAATCAGTTTTAATTCAAACTGGATGTTCTGGTTTTCAACTTAAATAATGTTGTGTGGAAACACATTTATCTAAACCTAATTTTTTTTAACCATAATAAATACAAAATAAATAGCATGATGTTTACAAAATAATTGTAGGATATTTTGTTTTTTCACAAAATTAGATAAGGTCATCATATCAAGTCTCATAGCTGTATTTATTTATTTTACCTTTATTTTACTAGGCAAGTCAGTTAAGAACAAATTCTTATTTTCAATGACGGCCTTGGAACAGTGGGTTAACTGCCTGTTCAGGGGCAGAACGACAGATTTGTATTTTGTCAGCGCGGGGGTTTGAACTTGCAACCTTCCGGTTACTAGTCCAACGCTCTAACCACTAGGCTACCATGCCGCCCCAGTCAGTTGTATGTCACTGGGGTCTGATTGGCTTGGAGTGTTCCAATCAAAACCTTTACCCTATAGAGGTCTTCATAGGAGGAGATCTTCAGAGGAGGAGATCTTCAGAGGAGGAGGTCTTCATAGGAGGAGATCTTCAGGGGAGGAGGTCTTCAGAGGAGGAGGTCTTCAGAGGAGGTCTTCATAGGAGGAGGTTTTCATAGGAGGAGATCTTCATGGGAGGAGATCTTCATGGGAGGAGATCTTCAGGGGAGAAGGTATTCAGAGGAGGAGATCGTCAGAGGAGGAGATCTTCAGAGGAGGAGGAGGTCTTCATGGGAGGAGATCTTCAGGGGAGGAGGTATTCAGAGGAGGAGATCTTCAGAGGAGGAGATCTTCAGAGGAGGAGGTCTTCATGGGAGGAGATCTTCAGAGGAGGAGATCTTCAGAGGAGGAGGTCTTCAGAGGAGGAGGTCTTCAGAGGAGGAGGTCTTCAGAGGAGGAGGTCTTCAGAGGAGGAGGTCTTCAGAGGAGGTCTTCAGAGGAGGAGGTCTTCAGAGGAGGAGGTCTTCAGAGGAGGAGGTCTTCAGAGGAGGAGGTCTTCATAGGAGGTCTTCAGAGGAGGAGGTCTTCAGAGGAGGAGGTCTTCATAGGAGGAGATCTTCAGAGGAGGAGGTCTTCATAGATGAAAGGTCTCCAGAGGTGGAGGTCTTCAGAAGAGGTCTTCAGAAGACTGTCTGTCGGCCTAACAGTTGGTGGGAAATTAAAATGACCTGCCAGGATCAAAGGTCATAAGAAAGCATGACAAGAATTTCCCAGGATACATTTCAAGGGCGGACAGACAGTGTAAATCATAAAAACAACACCAGCTTTTCATTTAGTCCTATCATCACTCAGATAGACGGATTTCAGCTCCAAAGTGAGAGGAAAAGAGAAGAAGAAAAAGCTGAAGCATTGTGAGTTTGATGGGCTTGGTATGTGTTGCATTATGGATAATGACCAGTGAGGCGAGTGGGGCCCTCCGAGCGCCGGGAGCTGAGCTTTCTCTCTCTGCAGCCAAAGCAGGATCCTAGCTGCTCTGTCCAGTCCTCAACTCTCTTCTGTCTCGTTCTTTCTCCCTCCTCTTCAACTGTTATTTGGTGTGTTCGCATTGGTGGTGTTGATGATGAGGTTGACGTTTGGATGCTGAGCTGAAACTTTGTAGATTACAGTATCTCTAGATGTTTATTTTAGGGAGAGAGATACTAAATCCAAACAGTATATCATTTGATAGTGTGATTGGTGGACCCAGAAGCTGCCAGAGACATTACTGAGACACCACAACACACCAGTCCCCCCGGGCAAACATCGGTTGAAACAACGTTATTTCCATGTCATTTCAATAACATTACGTTGAGCCAACGTGGAATAGGTGTTGATTTGACGTCTGTGCCCAGTGGTGTGTGTGTGTGTGTGTGTGTGTGTGTGTGTGTGTGTGTGTGTGTGTGTGTGTGTGTGTGTGTGTGTGTGTGTGTGTGTGTGTGTGTGTGTGTGTGTGTGTGTGTGTGTGTGTGTGTGTGTGTGTGTGTGTGTGTGAGTGTATGTGTGTGTGTGTGTGTGTGTGTGTGTGTGTGTGTGTGTGTGTGTGTGTGTGTGTGTGTGTGTGTGTGTGTGTGTGTGTGTGTGTGTGAGTGTGTGTGTGTGTGTGTGTGTGTGTGTGTGTGTGTGTGTGTGTGTGTGTGTGTGTGTGTGTGTGTGTGTGTGTGTGTGTGTGTGTGAACCAGAATATCCCCAGGGCATGAATGAAGAGATCTGAGTTATGTGTAGTTATGATTAGGTATCCTGTACATCTGTATGTTGTTCACACCATGAGGTATAGTTGAATGTGTGTGTGTGTCTGTGTGTGTGCATGAATGCATGTGTGTGTGTGTATGAATATTTGTGTGTGTGTATGAATGTGTGTGTGTCTCCTCGTCTACCCCTATCCCCCTCCTCTTCTCTCCCACCTCTCCTCCTCCTCCATCCCTCTCCCTCTCCTCTCCTCTCAACCTCTCCTCCTCCCTCCCTCCCTCCTCCTCCTCCTCTCCTCCACCTCTCCTCTCCCTCCTCCTCCTCTCCTCCTCCTCCTCCTCCATCCACCTCTCCTCCTCCTCCCTCTCCTCCTCTCCCCCTCCTCCTCCTCCTCTCCCTCTCCTCCTCCAACTCTCCTCTCCCTCCTCCCCCTCCTCCTCCCTCCTCTCCTCTCCTCTCCTCCTCCTCCTCCTCCTCCTCCTCTTCCCCTCTCCTCTTCCCTCCTCCACCCCTCCTCTTCTCTTCCTCTTTCACACCTCCTCCTCCTCTCCTCCTCTCCTCCTCCTCTTCCTCTTTCACACCTCACTCTCTGGGTAATAATCCACGCGTTGTAGGACAGAGACGAGACTCAAAGAAACAAGGCTCACAGTGAGACAAGACCACACCTCCGTCCGTCTGTCCCTTTGTCCGTCAGTCGGCTCCATGGCAGAGAGGAGCAGGGTAGGCTGTTTGTGTCTGTCGTTTCAGGAGGGAGAACAGACCAGAACAGGCCAGATGGATAGAAAAACTTGGAACTGACAGAGGGAGAACAACAGAACAGACCAGAACAACTGACTGACCAGTTGGATAGAGAACTAACTGACAGAGGGAGAACAGGCCAGTTGGATAGAGAACTAACTGACAGAGGGAGAACAGGCCAGAACAGGCCAGTTGGATAGAGAACTAACTGACAGAGGGAGAACAGGCCAGTTGGATAGAGAACTAACTAACGGAGGGAGAACAGACCAGAACAGACCAGTTGGATAGAGAACTAACTGTCAGAGGGAGAACAGGCCAGTTGGATAGAGAACTAACTGACAGAGGGAGAACAGGCCAGTTGGATAGAGGACTAACTGACAGAGGGAGAACAGACCAGTTGGATAGAGAACTAACTGACAGAGGGAGAACAGACCAGTTGGATAGAGAACTAACTGACAGAGGGAGAACAGACCAGTTGGATAGAGAACTAACTGACAGAGGGAGAACAGGCCAGTTGGATAGAGGACTAACTGTCAGAGGGAGAACAGGCCAGAACAGGCCAGCTGGATAGAGAACTAACTGACAGAGGGAGAACAGACCAGTTGGATAGAGGACTAAGTGACAGAGGGAGAACAGACCAGTTGAATAGACAGGGGAGAACAGACCAGTGAATAGAGGACAGAGAGGAGAACAGACCAGTTGGATAGAGAACTAACTGACAGAGGGAGAACAGACCAGTTGGATAGAGGACTAACTGACAGAAGGAGAACAGACCAGAACAGACCAGTTGGATAGAGGACTAACTGACAGAGGACCAGTTGGAGAACTAAGTGACAGAGGGCCAGATGGATAGAGGACTAAGTGACAGAGGGAGAACGGGCCAGATGGATAGAGGACTAAGTGACTGTGCACTACCCTGTTGTCCTCTGACACATATACTGTACGTTAAACAGTCTCCTCTCCTCCCACTCGTTCAGGCTCATACTGCTGACACTGTATGCACTCCCCCAACATGTCTTAACATGTCCCAACATGTCCTAACATATCCCAACATGTCCCAACATGTCCTAACATGTCCTAACATATCCCAACATGTCCTAACATGTCCTAACATGTCCCAACATGTCTCAAAATGTCCTAACATGTCCCAAAATGTCCTAACATATCCCAACATGTCCCAACATGTCCAACCATGTCCCAACATGTCCCAACGTGTCCCAACATGTCCAACCATGTCCCAACATGTCCCAACGTGTCCCAACATGTCCCAACTTGTCCCAACGTGTCCCAACGTGTCCCAACTTGTCCCAACATGTCCCAACATGTCCCAGCATGTCCCAACATGTCCCAACATGCCCCACTAAGCCAAGACATGTTTGGACTTGTGAGACTATCACTCGGATTGGAGGACACGAGTTTCATCCTCAAAGTAAACAGTAAAGAAAGGTATGAAGTGTTCTGTTGATTAGTGCAGAGTTTCACAAGAACAAATACACCCTGTATTATCAAGGATTTCAGGATTTTGACGATTAAATGCTGCGCTCTACAGTTTTATACAGGCAGCTTGTATTCATTCAGCTGTTAAAGACTCGGCCACATCAACTGTATTTACATTCCTTGTGGAATACAGAATGTCTCGACGGCCCAATCAGATTATTTACAACACTTAAACAAATTGATTAGTAATCCACTCCAATTGACCTCATCCGTAACGTAACCAAATACACTGCTGCCTTGTTGTTTGAGAAGTTCCCCTCCCTAAAATATATATGTTAGCCTCCAGTGATTTTATTCTAGTTAAATACAGGCTAAATCGGGTTATGTTAGGCTGGGTTAGGTTAGTTTAATGTCAGCCCCTGTTGTCTTTGCTGTTCACAACATTGTTTCTCTGAAAGTGGTGACCTTTTGCTTTGAAAGGTCTGGAATTGGTGTCTTTTTAAATGCAGCTTTAATGAGAAGAGACAGGTGAACATAAAGCAGATGCATAAACACAAATTATTAAAGATTTCTTTGGTTTTCTACAGATACATATATATGTTAAATCCCTGCACTATTCTATTTAATAAAAGAGAGGAAGAGAGAGAGAAAGGAGGAGGAGAAAGAGAGAGAGAAAGGAGGAGAGAAAGAGAGAGAGAAAGGAGGAGAGAAGAGAGAAGGAAGAGGAGAGAAAAGAGAGAGGGAGGAGAAGAGAAAGAGAAAGAGAGGAAGAGAAAGGGGAAGGGAGAGGAAGAGAGAGAGAAAGAGGAGAGGAAGAGAGAGAGGAAGAAGGAGAGAAAGAGAGAGAGAAAGGAGGAGAGGAAGAGAGAGAGAGGAAGAGAGAGAAAGGAGGAGAGGAAGAGAGAGAGAAAGGAGGAGAGAGAGGAGGAGAGAGAGAGAGAAAGAAGGAGAGGAAGAGAGAGAGAAGGAGAGGAGGAGGAAAGAGGAGAGAAGAGAGAGAGGAGGAGGAGAGGAAGAGAAAGAAAAGGAGGAGAGGAAGAGAGGAGAGGAAGGAGGAGAAGGAGGAGAGAGAGAGAGAAAAGGAGGAGAGGAAGAGAGAGAGGAAGAAGGAGAGAAAGAGAGAGAGAAAGGAGGAGAGGAAGAGAGAGAGGAAGAAGGAGAGAACAAGAGAGAGAAAGGAGGAGAGGAAGAGAGAGAGAACGGAGGAAGAGAGGAAAGAGAGAGGAAGAAGAGAGAGAGGAGAGAGGAAGAGAGAAGAGGAGAAGAAGGAGAGGAAGAGAGAGAGAAAGGAGGAGAGGAAGAGAAGAGAGAGAAGAGAGAAGGAAGAGGAGAGAAGAGAGAGAGAAAGGAGGAGAGGAAGAGAGAGAGGAAGGAGGAGAGGAAGAGAGAGAGAAAGGAGGAGAGGAAGAGAGAGAGAAAGGAGGACAGGAAGAGAGATAGGAAGAAGGAGAGGAAGAGAGAGAGAAAGGAGGAGAGGAAGAGAGAGAAGGAAGAAGAGAGAGGAAGAGAGAGAGAGAAGAAGGAGAGGAAGAGAGAGAGAAAGGAGGAGAGGAAGAGAGAGAGGAAGAAGGAGAGGAAGAGAGAGAGAGGAAGGAGGAGAGGAAGAGAGAGAGGAAGAGAGAGAGGAGGAGAGGAAGAGAGAGAAAGGAGGAGAGGAAGAGAGAGAGGAAGGAGGAGAGGAAGAGAGAGAAGAAGGAGAGGAAGAGAGAGGAAGAGGAGAGAAGAGAGAGAAGGAGGAGAGGAAGAGAGAGAGAAAGGAGGAGAGGAAGAGAGAGAGGAAGAAGGAGAGGAAGAGAGAGAAAGGAGGAGAGGAAGAGAGAGAGGAAGAAGGAGAGGAAGAGAGAGACAAAGGAGGAGAGGAAAGAGAGAGAGGAAGAAGGAGAGAAAGAGAGAGAGAAAGGAGGAGAGGAAGAGAGAGAGGAAGAAGGAGAGGAAGAGAGAGAAAAGCAGGAGAGGAAGAGAGAGAGAAGAGAGAGGGAAGGAGAGGAAGAGAGAGGGGAAGAAGGAGAAGAAGAGAGAGAGAAAGGAGGAGAGGATAAATAATAGCTTGATCTGTCCTTTTGGCTGTCTCTCTGCCCTAATCACTCAGGACTGATTCAGAAAATGCAGGCTTGAATGTCACAGGGCCTCCTGTGGAGAGGCAGAGCGTTTCACCGTCTCAGGACGGTCGTGGCCCGGTAATCACTACTCTCACCAATGCGTCACCATCACCAACCGACCGGCTGGCCTGGCACTTCACCGCTCCCTGATTGAGCACCTCAATCTAACAAGGTACTACTGACTGTCTGACTGACTGCTGTATGTTGCGGAGCAGAGGCGGAGGAGGGGAGGGGAGAGGAGGGGAGGGGAGGAGGTGGGAGGGGAGGGGAGAGGAGGGGAGGAGGGAGGCAGGGCTGTGCACAGACCTTTCATGGGGCAGGTGCTCCCCCCCCCAAAAAATATCATAATATATTAACTTCCATTTTTAGACCTATTTTTGATAAAAAAACACGTTTGAATTGTCTTTGATAACAACTTCATAATATAACCTAATGTCCATCATCTTCTAACTCGTGATATATGGCTGGCTAGTGTTTTGTTGATATTTTAATATATGGTGGTTAGCTACAGTCTAGACTAGGCCTAGCTGTGGTTAGATGGAGTATAGACTCTATCTAACCTAGTAGCCTAGACTACAGGTAGCCTCGTGGTTAGAGAGTTGGTCAAGTCGGGGGGCTGACCCTGGGTACTCAGATGTACTGGAACGCATGAGATATATATTTTTAACCTTGATAATAAAGCATTGCACAGAGCAGTAGAATACCGAATCTTAGAGAAGTTACACACATAGGGAACATTTTTAGTATTCTAGGGTCCGCTGAAGAAGGGGGCTGTTTATGGAAGCATTTAAATGCAATTCTACATCTTTTCACATCTGGTGAATTTGACGGAACCTTTTTTAGTACTGCGCAAATTATCAAAATGAGACTTTGACAAATGACCTTGTCTTGAATCCATCAAAAGCCTAGACCTAGGTGTGTGGAGACATGAATATGAGGAGGACATTATAGTCCTAAAAAAGCTTTCCAGTTTCACTGACTCAATGATAAGCAGCTCACTCAGCGGTTATGGCTGCTGATTGACAAAAGCCTGCATCTCTCTTTTATTTAGTGAAATATTTTTCATTGAACAGGTCTATTTGGAAGTTGATCAATATATTGATAGTTTACAGCAGACAGATTAGTTGATCAATATATTGATAGACTACAGCAGACAGATTAGTTGATCAATATATTGATAGACTACAGCAGACAGATTAGTTGATCAATATATTGATAGACTACAGCAGACAGATTAGTTGATCAATATATTGATAGTTTACAGCAGACAGATTAGTTGATCAATATATTGTTAGACTACAGCAGACAGATTAGTTGATCAATATATTGATAGACTACAGCAGACAGATTAGTTGATCAATATATTGATAGACTACAGCAGACAGATTAGTTGATCAATATATTGATAGTTTACAGCAGACTTCTCCTTTCAGCAGGAGATCATCTGCTTTCTAACCTGTGTTTTCACCGCGATTATATTTGAGATATTGCGAAAGACCTGCTTGGTCTGCTTGATGTGTTGACTGACAGAGTTCCTGTCTGTAGACTAGGCCTTGATATTGGGTCACACATAGACATGTCTGATAGTCAATTGGAATGGATTACTAATCCACTTGTTTAAGTGTTGTAAATAATCTGATTGGACGGTCGAGACATTCTGTATTCCATGATGAAGAGCTACACCACCTCCTCAGGGAATACATGATGAAGAAGAGCTATACCACCTCCTCAGGGAATACATGATGAAGAAGAGCTACACCACCTCCTCAGGGAATACATGATGAAGAGCTGCACCACCTCCTCAGGGAATACATGATGAAGAGCAACACCACCTCCTCAGGGAATACATGATGAAGAAGAGCTATACCACCTCCTCAGGGAATACATGATGAAGAAGACCTACACCACCTCCTCAGGGAATACATGATGAAGAAGAGCTATACCACCTCCTCAGGGAATACATGATGAAGAAGATGTACACCACCTCCTCAGGGAATACATGATGAAGAGCTACACCACCTCCTCAGGGAATACATGATGAAGAGCTGCACCACCTCCTCAGGGAATACATGATGAAGAGCTACACCACCTCCTCAGGGAATACATGATGAAGAGCTGCACCACCTCCTCAGGGAATACATGATGAAGAGCAACACCACCTCCTCAGGGAATACATGATGAAGAAGAGCTACACCACCTCCTCAGGGAATACATGATGAAGAGCTACACCACCTCCTCAGGGAATACATGATGAAGAAGAGCTATACCACCTCCTCAGGGAATACATGATGAAGAAGAGCTACACCACCTCCTCAGGGAATACATGATGAAGAAGAGCTACACCACCTCCTCAGGGAATACATGATGAAGAAGAGCTATACCACCTCCTCAGGGAATACATGATGAAGAAGAGCTACACCACCTCCTCAGGGAATACATGATGAAGAGCTGCACCACCTCCTCAGGGAATACATGATGAAGAGCAACACCACCTCCTCAGGGAATACATGATGAAGAAGATCTACACCACCTCCTCAGGGAATACATAATGAAGAGCTGCACCACCTCCTCAGGGAATACATGATGAAGAGCAACACCACCTCCTCAGGGAATACACCACCTCCTCAGATGAAGAAGAGCTACACCACCTCCTCAGGGAATACATGATGAAGAGCAACACCACCTCCTCAGGGAATACATGATGAAGAAGAGCTATACCACCTCCTCAGGGAATACATGATGAAGAAGAGCTATACCACCTCCTCAGGGAATACATGATGAAGAAGAGCTACACCACCTCCTCAGGGAATACATGATGAAGAAGAGCTACACCACCTCCTCAGGGAATACATGATGAAGAAGAGCTGCACCACCTCCTCAGGGAATACATGATGAAGAAGCAACACCACCTCCTCAGGGAATACATGATGAAGAAGAGCTATACCACCTCCTCAGGGAATACATGATGAAGAAGAGATGAAGAAGAGCTACACCACCTCCTCAGGGAATACATGATGAAGAAGAGCTACACCACCTCCTCAGGGAATACATGATGAAGAAGAGCTACACCACCTCCTCAGGGAATACATGATGAAGAAGAGCTACACCACCTCCTCAGGGAATACATGATGAAGAAGAGCTACACCACCTCCTCAGGGAATACATGATGAAGAAGAGCTACACCACCTCCTCAGGGAATACATGATGAAGAGCTGCACCACCTCCTCAGGGAATACATGATGAAGAGCTACACCACCTCCTCAGGGAATACATGATGAAGAGCAACACCACCTCCTCAGGGAATACATGATGAAGAGCTGCACCACCTCCTCAGGGAATACATGATGAAGAAGAGCTACACCACCTCCTCAGGGAATACATGATGAAGAAGAGCTACACCACCTCCTCAGGGAATACATGATGAAGAAGAGCTACACCACCTCCTCAGGGAATACATGATGAAGAAGAGCTATACCACCTCCTCAGGGAATACATGATGAAGAAGATACCCACCTCCTCAGGGAATACATGATGAAGAGCAACACCACCTCCTCAGGGAATACATGATGAAGAAGAGCAACACCACCTCCTCAGGGAATACATGATGAAGAAGAGCTACACCACCTCCTCAGGGAATACATGATGAAGAGCTGCACCACCTCCTCAGGGAATACATGATGAAGAAGAGCAACACCACCTCCTCAGGGAATACATGATGAAGAAGAGCTACACCACCTCCTCAGGGAATACATGATGAAGAGCAACACCACCTCCTCAGGGAATACATGATGAAGAAGAGCAACACCACCTCCTCATGATGAAGAAGAGCTACACCACCTCCTCAGGGAATACATGATGAAGAAGAGCTACACCACCTCCTCAGGGAATACATGATGAAGAAGAGCTACACCACCTCCTCAGGGAATACATGATGAAGAAGAGCTACACCACCTCCTCAGGGAATACATGATGAAGAGCAACACCACCTCCTCAGGGAATACATGATGAAGAAGAGCTACACCACCTCCTCAGGGAATACATGATGAAGAAGAGCTACACCACCTCCTCAGGGAATACATGATGAAGAAGAGCTACACCACCTCCTCAGGGAATACATGATGAAGAAGAGCTACACCACCTCCTCAGGGAATACATGATGAAGAAGAGCTACACCACCTCCTCAGGGAATACATGATGAAGAAGAGCTACACCACCTCCTCAGGGAATACATGATGAAGAGCAACACCACCTCCTCAGGGAATACATGATGAAGAGCTACACCACCTCCTCAGGGAATACATGATGAAGAAGAGCTACACCACCTCCTCAGGGAATACATGATGAAGAAGAGCTACACCACCTCCTCAGGGAATACATGATGAAGAGCTGCACCACCTCCTCAGGGAATACATGATGAAGAGCTGCACCACCTCCTCAGGGAATACATGATGAAGAAGAGCTACACCACCTCCTCAGGGAATACATGATGAAGAAGAGCTACACCACCTCCTCAGGGAATACATGATGAAGAAGAGCTACACCACCTCCTCAGGGAATACATGATGAAGAAGAGCTACACCACCTCCTCAGGGAATACATGATGAAGAAGAGCTATACCACCTCCTCAGGGAATACATGATGAAGAAGAGCTACACCACCTCCTCAGGGAATACATGATGAAGAAGAAGAGCAACACCACCTCCTCAGGGAATACATGATGAAGAAGAGCTACACCACCTCCTCAGGGAATACATGATGAAGAAGAGCTACACCACCTCCTCAGGGAATACATGATGAAGAAGAGCAACACCACCTCCTCAGGGAATACATGATGAAGAAGAGCTACACCACCTCCTCAGGGAATACATGATGAAGAAGAGCTACACCACCTCCTCAGGGAATACATGATGAAGAAGAATACCACCTCCTCAGGGAATACATGATGAAGAAGAGCTACACCACCTCCTCAGGGAATACATGATGAAGAGCAATACCACCTCCTCAGGGAATACATGATGAAGAAGAGCAACACCACCTCCTCAGGGAATACATGATGAAGAAGAGCTACACCACATGATGAAGAAGAGCTCCTCAGGGAATACATGATGAAGAAGAGCAATACACCACCTCCTCAGGGAATACATGATGAAGAAGAGCTACACCACCTCCTCAGGGAATACATGATGAAGAAGAGCAACACCACCTCCTCATGATGAAGAATACACCCTCACATGATGAAGAAGCTAGCATGATGAAGAAAGAGCACCACCTGAATACATGATGAAGAGCTACACCACCTCCTCAGGGAATACATGATGAAGAGCTACACCACCTCCTCAGGGAATACATGATGAAGAGCTGCACCACCTCCTCAGGGAATACATGATGAAGAGCAACACCACCTCCTCAGGGAATACATGATGAAGAAGAGCTACACCACCTCCTCAGGGAATACATGATGAAGAAGAGCTACACCACCTCCTCAGGGAATACATGATGAAGAAGGGAATACATGATGAAGAAGAGCTACACCACCTCCTCAGGGAATACATGATGAAGAAGAGCCACCTCCTCAGGGAATACATGATGAAGAAGAGCTACACCACCTCCTCAGGGAATACATGATGAAGAAGAGCTATACCACCTCCTCAGGGAATACATGATGAAGAATACATCCTCAGGGAATACATGATGAAGAAGCTACACCACCTCCTCAGGGAATACATGATGAAGAAGAGCTACACCACCTCCTCAGGGAATACATGATGAAGAGCTACACCACCTCCTCAGGGAATACATGATGAAGAGCTACACCACCTCCTCAGGGAATACATGATGAAGAAGAAGAGCTACACCACCTCCTCAGGGACACCCTCCTCACATGATGAAGAGCTCCCACCTCCTCAGGGAATACATGATGAAGAAGAGCTACACCACCTGAAGAAGAGCTACACCACCTCCTCAGGGAATACATGATGAAGAAGAGCTACATGATGAAGAAGACCTCCTCAGGGAATACCACCTCCTCAGGGAATACATGATGAAGAAGAGCTACACCACCTCCTCAGGGAATACATGATGAAGAAGAGCTACACCACCTCCTCAGGGAATACATGATGAAGAGCTACACCACCTCCTCAGGGAATACATGATGAAGAAGAGCTACACCACCTCCTCAGGGAATACATGATGAAGAAGAGCTATACCACCTCCTCAGGGAATACATGATGAAGAAGAGCTACACCACCTCCTCAGGGAATACATGATGAAGAAGAGCTACACCACCTCCTCAGGGAATACATGATGAAGAAGAGCTACACCACCTCCTCAGGGAATACATGATGAAGAAGAGCTACACCACCTCCTCAGGGAATACATGATGAAGAAGAGCTACACCACCTCCTCAGGGAATACATGATGAAGAAGAGCTACACCACCTCCTCAGGGAATACATGATGAAGAAGAGCTCCACCTCCTCAGGGAATACATGATGAAGAAGAGCTAACCACCTCCTCAGGGAATACATGATGAAGAAGAGCTACACCACCTCCTCAGGGAATACACCTCCTCAGATGAATGAAGAGCAACACCACCTCCTCAGGGAATACATGATGAAGAAGAGCAACACCACTTCCTCAGGGAATACATGATGAAGAAGAGCTATACCACCTCCTCAGGGAATACATGATGAAGATCTACACCACCTCCTCAGGGAATACATGATGAAGAAGAGCTATACCACCTCCTCAGGGAATACATGATGAAGAGCTATACCACCTCCTCAGGGAATACATGATGAAGAGCTATACCACCTCCTCAGGGAATACATGATGAAGAGCTATACCACCTCCTCAGGGAATACATGATGAAGAGCTACACCACCTCCTCAGGGAATACATGATGAAGAAGAGCTACACCACCTCCTCAGGGAATACATGATGAAGAAGAATACACCTCCTCTATAGGGAATACATGATGAAGAGAGCTACACCACCTCCTCCTCAGGGAATACATGATGAAGAAGAGCTACACCACCTCCTCAGGGAATACATGATGAAGAGCTGCACCACCTCCTCAGGGAATACATGATGAAGAGCTACACCACCTCCTCAGGGAATACATGATGAAGAAGCTACACCACCTCCTCAGGGAATACATGATGAAGAGCTACACCACCTCCTCAGGGAATACATGATGAAGAAGGGAATACATGATGAAGAGCTAACACCACCTCCTCAGGGAATACATGATGAAGAAGAGCTACACCACCTCCTCAGGGAATACATGATGAAGAAGAGCTACACCACCTCCTCAGGGAATACATGATGAAGAAGAGCTACACCACCTCCTCAGGGAATACATGATGAAGAAGAGCTACACCACCTCCTCAGGGAATACATGATGAAGAAGAGCTACACCACCTCCTCAGGGAATACATGATGAAGAAGAGCTACACCACCTCCTGCACCCTTCCCACCGCTCTGATTCTATAAGGGGATACATGACGAAGAGCTGCTGTAAGTGGGCTATCAGCCAACCAGACCGAATATTGATGATGATGCTGATGATGTACAGTAAATTAAGTGTAAATCAAATGCTGCTGTTGCAGTGCTGTTGATATTTAAACTGGACAACTTGTTACACACACTGGCCCAGTGCCTGATGCCGGACATGGGAAAGCTCAGTACACGGCAGACTGAGAAAAAGGCTCAGTACCCGGCAGACTGAGAAAAAAAAGCCTCAACACACGGCAGACTGAGAAAAAGGCTCAGTACACGGCAGACTGAGAAAAAAAAGGCTCAACACACGGCAGACTGAGAAAAAGGCACAACCAGAATGTGAGCTCAGTACACGACAGACTGAGAAAAAGGCTCAGTACAGGACAGACCGACTGACAGGTCAGGGGGTGGGGGAGCTAACTTGTCGACGTCACGCCGACTTGGGGGCTTGGTTTGGTTGAAAGTACACTGAATTCGGTTGAGGAGCCAACAATTTGTGCTCCCTAGAGATTTTGTACGGAGTAAAAATATTTGTGTGTTTCTCAGAGCCTGCAGAAATGAAGAATTTGAAGTGCTAACTCAGGCCAGATGTGAAGATCCTAGTGATGTGATCGTTGTACAGACCTCTGTTTCTGCTTGATGTCACAATGGAGAGAGACTGAGAGAGCGTTTCATGTTGCACTGGTGGTCTTTGACTCCCTTCCCATGCTTCTACCCCTCTCTGTCTCTCTGCCCATTCTCTGGCTGTATCACAAGGACTTCTCCTCAGGGATGTTCCCTTGGATCTCCACTAAAGACATGTTTAGCAGCACCTCTCAGCCCTCTCCACTAAGGACATGACCTTTAACCCCAGACCCACAGTTAAGTGCTTCTAATGGCAGCCTGATATTGTGTCCCAAAATCCCCGTTCCCTATATTCCCAATTGACCCTGGTGAAAAGTAGTTCACTTTATAGGCAATAGGGCCCTGGACAAAGGTAGTGCACTAGATAGGGAATAGGGCCCTGGACAAAGGTAGTGCACTAGATAGGGAATAGGGCCCTGGACAAAGGTAGTGCACTAGATAGGGAATAGGGCCCTGGACAAAGGTAGTGCACTAGATAGGGAATAGGGCCCTGGACAAAGGTAGTGCACTAGATAGGGAATAGGGCCCTGGACAAAGGTAGTGCACTAGATAGGGAATAGGGTGCCATTTGGGATGCAGTTGAGATATAGGTATTAGACGTCAGGATGTTGTTGTAATTACAGAGCCGTGCTTTGGCTGTACTTTGAATACCCTGAACCATCCACAAGGCCAAGGGTCACGGAAGGGTTTGACGTGCGAAAGGAGATTACAGTATATAACACCAACAAACTAATATTCCCTGCACACTGTAATCCACTCTGTCTCTCCACCGTAGACATGAACTTAGTGTATATTAGGTCACCATCTTAAAGCCCCCTGAAGCCTGGTTCCTCTCTAGGTTTCCTCCCAGGTTCCCTGCCTTTCTAGGGAGGTTTTTCCTTGCCACCCCCCTGAAGCCTGGTTCCTCTCTAGGTTTCTTCCCAGGTTCCCTGCCTTTCTAGGGAGGTTTTTCCTTGCCACCGTGCTTCTACATCTGCATTGCTGTTTGAGGTTTTTAGATTCTGTAAAGCACTTGGGTGACAACCGTTGATGTGAGAGGGGCTTAATAAAATACATGTGATTGATTTGACTGATCGGGGTATGAAAGGGGCTTAATAAAATACATGTGATTGATTTGACGGGGTATGAAAGGGGCTTAATAAAATACATGTGATTGATTTGACTGATCGGGGTATGAAAGGGGCTTAATAAAATACATGTGATTGATTTGACTGATCGGGGTATGAAAGGGGCTTTATTAAATACATGTGATTGATTTGACTGATCGGGGTATGAAAGGGGCTTTATTAAATACATGTGATTGATTTGACTGATCGGGGTATGAAAGGGGCTTTATTAAATACATGTGATTGATTTGACTGATCGGGGTATGAAAGGGGCTTTATAAAATACATGTGATTGATTTGACTGGTATGAAAGGCATATTTGGATATAGTAAAAGGTACATTATACCTGCATGTATGTGTGTATGTATTACTCCTGGTACATTATACCTGTATGTATGTGTGTATTTATTTCTCCTGGTACATTATACCTGTATGTATGTGTGTATGTATTACTCCTGGTACATTATACCTGTATGTATGTGTGTATACTCCTGGTATTATACCTGTATGTATGTGTGTATTATTACTCCTGGTACATTATACCTGTATGTATGTGTGTATCTATTACTCCTGGTATTATACCTGTATGTATGTGTATGTATTACTCCTGGTACATTATACCTGTATGTATGTGTGTATGTATTACTCCTGGTACATTATACCTGTATGTATGTGTGTATTATTACTCCTGGTACATTATACCTGTATGTATGTGTGTATGTATTACTCCTGGTACATTATACCTGTATGTATGTGTGTATCTATTACTCCTGGTACATTATACCTGTATGTATGTGTGTATGTATTACTCCTGGTACATTATACCTGTATGTATGTGTGTATGTATTACTCCTGGTACATTATACCTGTATGTATGTGTGTATGTATTTCTCCTGGTACATTATACATGTATGTATGTGTGTATGTATTACTCCTGGTACATTATACCTGTATGTATGTGTGTATGTATTTCTCCTGGTACATTATACATGTATGTATGTGTGTATGTATTTCTCCTGGTACATTATACATGTATGTATGTGTGTATGTATTACTCCTGGTACATTATACCTGTATGTATGTGTGTATGTATTACTCCTGGTACATTATACCTGTATGTATGTGTGTATGTATTACTCCTGGTACATTATACCTGTATGTATGTGTGTATCTATTACTCCTGGTACATTATACCTGTATGTATGTGTGTATGTATTACTCCTGGTACATTATACCTGTATGTATGTGTGTATGTATTTCTCCTGGTACATTATACCTGTATGTATGTGTGTATGTATTACTCCTGGTACATTATACCTGTATGTATGTGTGTATGTATTTCTCCTGGTACATTATACCTGTATGTATGTGTGTATCTATTACTCCTGGTACATTATACCTGTATGTGTATATGTATTACTCCACAATCCTAATTTCCAACATGCTATCATAATGTCTAAAACTCTGGACATAGTACTTAATGAAGTACTAGTGTAGCCGCTGAATATAAAATACTAGAATTGTCTTCCGTGACAGCTAGGTTGAGCTCTGTAGTGGTACTCAGCCAGGCTGAGACTGAGACAGGCTGTTAGATGTAGGGCCACCGCCACTGTATTCAACATTTATGATCAATTACAGCTTTTCTAAAGCTGGGTTTAATGTGTCATAGATGTCTTGGTTCTGGGGGAAATAATAGCCTTGAAACACATTTCTGGAAGACAGAATTCATCGTGGCCTTGCCCCGGGGGTCCTTTTGAAACCCTCATGGGTTCTCAGCTTAATATAATATTGTTGATTTAACCATGATGTATATAGAGCTGCAGGGCACAGCGCTCTCCCTCCAGTTGGAGGACAATAGATGGTGTTCTGGGCTTCACACGGCTGGTTCATTATTCTAACTGGGCTTGACTATGAACTATGGCATGAGGACAGCAATCACTTCATCAACGGGAATTATATTACATTTCGAAGGTAAGCATTTGTCTGATGGACAGGAAGTACTAAAGCAATGAAAACTCTTAACTTGTGTTAAGAGCAGCTCCCAGTTGACCCGTAACCCTCACCACGAAGAGCAGCTCTCTGTAGACCCATAACCCTTGTCAGTTAGAGCAGCTCCCACTTGACCCATAACGCTCGTCAGTTAGAGCAGCTCTCTGTAGACCCGTAACCCTTGTCAGTTAGAGCAGCTCTCTGTAGACACGTAACCCTCGTCAGTTATAGCAGCTCCCCCTAACCCTCGTCAGTTAGAGCAGCTCTCTGTAGACCCGTAACCCTCGACAGTTAGAGCAGCTCCCACTTGACCCATAACGCTAGTCAGTTAGAGCAGCTCTCTGTAGACCCGTAACCCTCGTCAGTTAGAGCAGCTCCCCCTAACCCTCGTCAGTTAGAGCAGCTCTCTGTAGACCCGTAACCCTCGACAGTTAGAGCAGCTCCCAGTTGACCTATAACCCTCGTCAGTTAGAGCATCTCCCAGTTGACCAATAATCCTCGTCAGTTAGAGCAGCTCCCTGTAGACCCGTAACCCTCGTCAGTTAGAGCAGCTCCCTGTAGACCCCTAACCCTCGTCAGTTAGAGCAGCTCCCTGTAGACCTCTAACCCTCGTCAGTAAGAGCAGCTATCTGTAGACCTCTAACCCTTGTCAGTTAGAGCAGCTCTCTGTAGACCCGTAACCCTCGTAAGTTAGAGCAGCTCCCCCTAACCCTCGTCAGTTAGAGCAGCTCCCACTTGACCCATAACGCTCGTCAGTTAGAGCAGCTCTCTGTAGACCCATAACCCTCGTCAGTTAGAGCAGCTCTCTGTAGACCTCTAACCCTCGTCAGTTAGAGCAGCTCCCTGTAGACCTCTATCCCTCGTCAGTAAGAGGAACTCCCCCATGTTAGACCCCCCTAACCCTCTAACCCTCTCGTCAGTTAGTCCTAGACCCTATCCTCAGTTAGAGGAACTCCCTGTAGCCCCTCCCCCCCATAACAGTAAGAGCAGCTCCCCATAACCTTCGTCAGTTAGAGCAGCTCCCTGTAGACCCATAACCCTCGTCAGTTAGAGTAGCTCCCTGTAGACCTCTAGTCCTCATCAGGATGAGCAGCTCCCTGTAGACCCATAACCCTCGTCAGTTAGAGCAGCTCCCAGTTGACCAATAACCCTCATCAGTTAGAGCAGCTCCCTGTAGACTCCCTGTTAGACCTCCCTGTAGACCCTCCTCATCAGTTAGAGCAGCTCCCAGTTGACCCATAACCCTCGTCAGTTAGAGAAGCTCTCTGTAGACCTCTAACCCTCGTCAGTTAGAGAAGCTCCCTGTAGACCCATAACCCTCGTCAGTTAGAGCAGCTCCCTGACCTAGACCTCTCAGTTAGAGCATCTCCCTGGACCAATAACCCTCGTCAGTTAGAGCAGCTCCCTGTAGACCCATAACCCTCGTCAGTTAGAGCAGCTCCCAGTTGACCAATAACCCTCATCAGTTAGAGCAGCTCCCTGTAGACCCGTAACTCTCATCAGTTAGAGCAGCTCCCAGTTGACCCATAACCCTCGTCAGTTAGAGAAGCTCTCTGTAGACCTCTAACCCTCGTCAGTTAGAGAAGCTCCCTGTAGACCCCTAATCCTCCCCATAACCTTCGTCAGTTAGACCCATAACCCTCGCAGCTCCCTGTAGACCTCTAACCCTCGTCAGTTCCCAGACCAATAACCCTCATCAGTTAGAGCAGCTCCCTGTAGACCCGTAACTCTCATCAGTTAGAGCAGCTCCCAGTTGACCCATAACCCTCGTCAGTTAGAGAAGCTCTCTGTAGACCTCCCCTGTAGACTCCTAACCCTAACCCTCAGTCAGTTAGACCTCTAGCCTCAGCTCCCTGTAGACCTAACCCTAGTAGAGCAGCTCCCAACTAACCCTCATCAGTTAGAGCAGCTCCCTGTAGACCCTCGTCAGTTAGAGCAGCTCCCTGTAGACTCCTAACCCTCGTCAGTTAGAGCAGCTCCCTGTAGACTCCTAACCCTCATCAGTTAGAGCAGCTCCCTGTAGACTCCCAACCCTCGTCAGTTAGAGCAGCTCCCTGTAGACCTCCAACGGTCGTCAGTTAGAGCAGCTCCCTGTAGACCTCGTCAGTTAGAGCAGCTCCCTGTAGACCTCGTCAGTTAGAGCAGCTCCCTTTAGACCTCTTGCCCTCCTCAGTTAGAGGAGCTCCCCGTAGACTCCTAACCCTCGTCAGTTAGAGCAGCTCCCTGTAGACTCCTAACCCTCGTCAGTTTGAGCAGCTCCCTGTAGACTCCTAACCCTCGTCAGTTAGAGCAGCTCCTGTAGACCCATAACCCTTGTCAGTTAGAGCAGCTCACTGTAGACCTCTAACCCTCGCCAGTAAGCTACTCACAGAGCCTTGGGAACACACACACTTGGTCTCCTACCTACATTTATTAGCAGTGACGTGAGGCTAAGCCCCTACGCCTACACCACCTCTCCTCCTCTTCATAATTTGATGGAAAAATTGATTAATTGTACATTTAAGCGGCAGCAGGACCCTCCTCTCAGTAATAAATTAGGGTCATTAATCAATAAAGAGCACAGTCATTCAAGGAGACAGGAGACATGCTGAGTCTTAATAGAAAAGGAGAGCTGTGGTGAGTTGGAGCTGAGGCTGTTTCCTGCTACAGACTGACCACTGCTGCTGAATGGCTGGCTGTCTGGCCTCTGCTGCTGAATGGCTGGCTGTCTGATGACTGGTTGGATCACTGGCTGGATCACTGGCAGACTGGATCACTGGCTGACTGGATCAATGGCTGGCTGGCTGGATCACTGGCTGACTGGAGCACTGGCTGGCTGGATCACTGGCTGACCGGTTGACTAGATGAGTGGCTGACTGACTGGATGACTGCTTGACTGGCTGACTGGCTGACTGGCTGACTGGCTGACTAGATGACTGGCTGACTAGATTAATGGCTGGCTGACTTGGTGAATAACTGGCTGACTGGATCACTGGCTGACTTGATGACTGAATCACTGGATGACTGACTGACTGGATGACTGGCTGATGGCCAAGCAGATGAATGACTGACTGGATGACTGGATCACTGGCTGACTAGATGAGTGGCTGACTGGCTCACTGGCTGACTGGATCACTCACTGACTAGATGAGTGGCTGACTGGCTCACTGGCTGACTGGATCACTCACTGACTAGATGAGTGGCTGACTGGCTCACTGGCTGACTGGATCACTCACTGACTAGATGAGTGGCTGACTGGCTCACTGTATGACTGGATCACTCACTGACTAGATGAGTGGCTGACTGGCTCACTGGCTGACTGGATCACTCACTGACTAGATGAGTGGCTGACTGGCTCACTGGCTGACTGGATCACTCACTGACTAGATGAGTGGCTGACTGGCTCACTGGCTGACTGGATCACTCACTGACTAGATGAGTGGCTGACTGGCTCACTGGCTGACTGGATCACTCACTGACTAGATGAGTGGCTGACTGGATCACTGGCTGACTGGATCACTCACTGACTAGATGAGTGGCTGACTGGCTCACTGGCTGACTGGATCACTCACTGACTAGATGAGTGGCTGACTGGCTCACTGGCTGACTGGATCAGTCACTGACTAGATGAGTGGCTGACTGGCTCACTGGCTGACTGGATCAGTCACTGACTAGATGAGTGGCTGACTGGCTCACTGGCTGACTGGATCAGTCACTGACTAGATGAGTGGCTGACTGGCTCACTGTATGACTGGCATGATGCACCTGCAGAAAGCCATTTAGTTTACATAATCATAAAGGTCCAGGTCAACTACAATAGGTCTTATTTTACTGTTCTGCTGTCAAATTCATGTTGTATTACAAAACCAATACACATACCTTCAGTTAGGGAAGTAAGCTGACCAGATACCTTCAGACAGTTGGTGAAGTAAGCTGGCCTTCAGACAGTTGATGAAGTAAGCTGGCCAGATACCTTCAGACAGTTGGTGAAGTAAGCTGACCTTCAGACAGTTGGTGAAGTAAGCTGGCCAGATACCTTCAGGTATGTTAGGGAAGTAAGCTGGCCAGATACCTTCAGGTATGTTAGGGAAGTAAGCTGGCAAGATACCTTCAGACAGTTGGTGAAGTAAGCTGACCAGATACCTTCAGTTAGGGAAGTAAACTGGCCAGATACCTTCAGTTAGGGAAGTAAGCTGGCCAGATACCTTCAGTTAGGGAAGTAAGCTGACAAGATACCTTCAGTTAGGGAAGTAAGCTGACAAGATACCTTCAGTTAGGGAAGTAAGCTGGCCAAATACCTTCAGTTAGGGAAGTAAACTGGCCAGATACCTTCAGTTAGGGAATTAAGCTGGCCAGATCCCTTCAGACAGTTGGTGAAGTAAGCTGGCCAGATCCCTTCAGACAGTTGGTGAAGTAAGCTGGCCAGATCCCTTCAGGTATGTTAGGGAAGTAAGCTGGCCAGATACCTTCAAACAATTGGTGAAGTAAGCTGGCCAGATACCTTCAAACAATTGGTGAAGTAAGCTGGCCAGATACCTTCAAACAATTGGTGAAGTAAGCTGGCCAGATACCTTCAAACAATTGGTGAAGTAAGCTGGCCAGATACCTTCAAACAATTGGTGAAGTAAGCTGGCCAGATTGTTTCTTAATCAAATCATTGTTTAGATCGAGTTTAGATCTTTAGATGTGTTGATCGGTAAACAATGCAGATATACTCATATGAAAATGTAATATAGATAGAGTAGACCATGTAGTGATCTCCTTAGCTGGATACAGTAGACAATGTAGTTTCCCGTTGGTAGGAAAGAACCTTTCCAAGCCAAACCTTCACATCATAACTGCTAACCGCTACACACAGCCTACATTGGGGCGGCAGGTAGCCTAGTGACCAGAGCATTGGACTTGTAACCGAAAGGTTGTGAGAACAAATTCCTGAGCTGACAAGGTAAAGATCAATCGTTCTGCCCCTGATCAAGGCAGTTTACCCACTGTTCCTAGGCGTCATTGTAAAGAAGAATTTGTTCTTAACTGACTTGCCTAGTTAAATAAGAAAAAACGTTGTCATCGTATTAATGTCATAGTCAACATAGCTACTAGAACTAACGTGTTAGTAAAACCTCTATTATCCTGCAGTACATTGTGCAGTCGGCTGCAAGCTCTTTCACCGGGCAGGCACCGGTGGCAATTCATTAAACCAAAAGCTTACCTTGAAGAGTTCCAGTGTTGGATAGCCAGCAAGCTAACATAGCAGCCCTCTCTGTTGAATAGCCATAGCCAGCTAGCTAACATATCAGCCGTCTCTGTTGGATAGCCATAGCCAGCAAGCTAACATAGCAGCCCTCTCTGTTGAATAGCCATAGCCAGCTAGCTAACATAGCAGCCCTCTCTGTTGAATAGCCATAACCAGCTAGCTAACATAGCAGCCCTCTCTGTTGAATAGCCATAGCCAGCTAGCTAACATAGCAGCCTTCTCTGTTGGATAGCGATAGCCAGCTAGCTAACATAGCAGCCCTCTCTGTTGAATAGCCATAGCCAGCTAGCTAACATAGCAACCCTGTCTGTTGGATAGCCATAGCCAGCTAGCTGACATAGCAGTCATCTCTGTTGAATAGCCATAGCCAGCTAGCTAACATAGCAGCCGTCTCTGTTGGATAGCCATAGCCAGCTAGCTAGCATAGCAGCCGTCTCTGTTGGATAGCCATAGCCAGCTAGCTAACATAGCAGCCCTCTCTGTTGAATAGCCATAGCCAGCTAGCTAACATAGCAGCCGTCTCTGTTGGATAGCCATAGCCAGCTAGCTAACATAGCAGCCCTCTCTGTTGAATAGCCATAGCCAGCTAGCTAACATAGCAGCCCTCTCTGTTGAATAGCCATAGCCAGCTAGCTAACATAGCAGCCCTCTCTGTTGGATAGCCATAGCCAGCTAGCTAACATAGCATAGGGTGACCTGAAAATATATTTAGAAATGTTCACGGATAACATTAGCATAATGTTTTCTGTTAGAAAGTGGAGAGGAGGAAGACGATAGGAAGAAGAGTGAAAGAGAGAGAGGAGGAAAGGTAAGATTGCAGAGCCTGCCAATTTATTAGTCCAATCAATGTTTTTGAGATAAAATACAAAAATGAGGCCAGCAATGGGAATCTGTTAACCAAAGTATTGTATCTAATAGTGTACTATTTATCATTAAAGATTGGAGAGGAAGGAGAAGGAAACATGAAGGGAGTAAAAAAGAGTGAAGCAAGGAGAGTGTGGAAGAGTGAGGTGGAAAGGTGAAGAGCAGGAAGAGGAGTGAAGAAAAGAGGAGGAGAAAGATTAGAGGAGAATAAAAAGTTAGGAGAGTAAGAAGAGTGACACAAAGAGAGTGAAGAAGAGCAGACAGAGGAGGTACAATGGCTCTTTCCAAGAAACGGAAATGCCATTTTAATGACAACACGATGAGAGAATTTCCATTTATACGCTCAGGTCAAGACGATAGAATGGTTCACTGCACCCTTTGTAATTCCTCTCTTTCAATTGGCAGCCGGAGAAGAACGGCAGTGGTAGAACATCAACAGACTAAAAAGCATAAAGCCTCTCTGATTGCCCGTGTTGGTTTGCCCTCTGTCACCACATTCTTCAAGAAGGTAGAGCTTTCCCAAGAACAATATGGTTTAGCTGTGCAGGTGGGTTTCTTTGCATACCACTCTATGCGACACAATCACAGTTAGAGATCTATGGACTACACAGCACAACTGACACGGAAGCTTTACACGGAAGCCAAAGTTTACATGTGCTAGGACAAAATGTGAAGCCGTAGTGAGTAACGTGTTAGCAGTGAGTAACGTGTTAGCACCATGTGCTAGGACAAAATGTGAAGCCGTAGTGAGTAACATGTTAGCACCATGTGCTAGGACAAAATGTGAAGCCGTAGTGAGTAACATGTTAGCACCATGTGCTAGGACAAAATGTGAAGTCGTAGTGAGTAACATGTTAGCACCATGTGCTAGGACAAAATGTGAAGCCGTAGTGAGTAACATGTTAGCACCATGTGCTAGGACAAAATGTGAAGTCGTAGTGAGTAACGTGTTAGCACCATGTGCTAGGACAAAATGTGAAGCCGTAGTGAGTAACGTGTTAGCACCATGTGCTAGGACAAAATGTGAAGCCGTAGTGAGTAACGTGTTAGCACCATGTGCTAGGACAAAATGTGAAGTCGTAGTGAGTAACGTGTTAGCACCATGTGCTAGGACAAAATGTGAAGCCGTAGTGAGTAACGTGTTAGCACCATGTGCTAGGACAAAATGTGAAGTCGTAGTGAGTAACGTGTTAGCACCATGTGCTAGGACAAAATGTGAAGTCGTAGTGAGTAACGTGTTAGCACCATGTGCTAGGACAAAATGTGAAGTCGTAGTGAGTAACGTGTTAGCACCATGTGCTAGGACAAAATGTGAAGCCGTGTTAGCACCATGTGCTAGGACAAAATGTGAAGTCATAGTGAATAACGTGTTAGCAACACGTGCTAGGATCTAATGTGAAGCCATAGTCAAATCAAATCAAATCAAATTGTATTTGTCACATACACATGGTTAGCAGATGTTAATGCGAGCGTAGCGAAATGCTTGTGCTTCTAGTTCCGACAATGCAGTAATAACCAACAAGTAATCTAACTAACCATTCCAAAACTACTGTCTTATACACAGTGTAAGGGGATAAAGAATATGTACATAAGGATATATGAATTAGTGATGGTACAGAGCAGCATAGGCAAGATACAGTAGATGGTATCGAGTACAGTATATACATATGAGATGAGTATGTAAACAAAGTGGCATAGTTAAAGTGGCTAGTGATGCATGTATTACATAAGGATGCAGTAGATTGTCAGGATTTGGCCAGGGTTGTTCCGGTTTTTGGTCACTAGATGCCCCCATTGTGCCTTTTGACCTTTTGTTTTCCCTTGATCCCCCATTATTATTTGCACCTGTGCCACGTTTCCCCTGATTGTATTTAAACCCTTTGTTTTCCTCAGTTCTTTGCTCTGTGTTTGTATGTTAGCACACAGCCCTAGTACTCTGTGAACTCTTGTTGATCCCGGTGGACTCTCTTGTGGAATTCTGTTTTTTGTTCTTGTTTGTTTGTTTTTGAGTATCTTTTGAGGCTTTTTGTGCTTTACCTTCCACCTTGTGGATTTACCTTTTTGTCTTGGAGGATTACCTTTGTTCTTGTGGAATTCCTTTTGAGGTTGTGGAGTTACATGTTTTCCTGAAGAACTTCACTTTTTACTTCATTAAATACACCGTCTCAAGTACTGCTGTGTCTGCCTCATCTTCTGGGTTCTGCCGACTATTCGTGGCTCAGTTGGTTAAGTGACTGTTTCTCACTCCGGAGACCTGGGTTCGTAACCGGGTCCTGACAGTAGATGATATAGAGTACAGTAAATACGTATACATATGAGATGAATAATGTAGGGTGTGTAAACATTATATTAGGTAGCATTGTTTAAAGTGGCTAGTGATATATTTTACATAATTTCCCATCAATTCCCATTATTAAAATGGCTCGAGTTGAGTCAGTGTGTTGGCAGCAGCCACTCAATATTAGTGGTGGCTGTTTAACAGTCTGATGGCCTTGAGATAGAAGCTGTTTTTCAGTCTCTCGGTCCCAGCTTTGATGGACCTGTACTGACCTCGCCTTCTGGATGATAGCGGGGTGAACAGGCAGTTCAGGCAGGCTCGGGTGGTTGTTGTCCTTGATGATCTTTATGGCCTTCCTGTAACATCGGGTGGTGTAGGTGTCCTGGAGGGCAGGTAGTTTGCCCCCAGTGATGCGTTGTGCAGACCTCACTACCCTCTGGAGAGCCTTACGGTTGTGGGCGGAGCAGTTGCCGTACCAGGCTGTGATACAGCCCGCCAGGATGCTCTCGATTGTGCATCTGTAGAAGTTTGTGAGTGCTTTTGGTGACAAGCCGAATTTCTTCAGCCTCCTGAGGTTGAATAGGCGCTGCTGCGCCTTCTTCACGACGCTGTCAGTGTGAGTGGACCAATTCAGTTTGTCTGTGATGTGTATGCCGAGGAACTTAAAACTAGCTACCCTCTCCACTACTGTTCCATCGATGTGGATAGGGGGGTGTTCCCTCTGCTGTTTCCTGAAGTCCACAATCATCTCCTTAGTTTTGTTGACGTTGAGTGTGAGGTTATTTTCCTGACACCACACTCCGAGGGCCCTCACCTCCTCCCTGTAGGCCGTCTCGTCGTTGTTGGTAATCAAGCCTACCACTGTTGTGTCGTCCGCAAACTTGATGATTGAGTTGGAGGCGTGCGTGGCCACGCAGTCGTCGGTGAACAGGGAGTACAGGAGAGGGCTCAGAACGCACCCTTGTGGGGCCCCCGTGTTGAGGATCAGCGGGGAGGAGATGTTGTTGCCTACCCTCACCACCTGGGGGTGGCCCATCAGGAAGTCCAGTACCCAGTTGCACAGGGCGGGGTCGAGACCCAGGGTCTCGAGCTTGATGACGAGCTTGGAGGGTACTATGGTGTTGAATGCCGAGCTGTAGTCGATGAACAGCATTCTCACATAGGTATTCCTCTTGTCCAGGTGGGTTAGGGCAGTGTGCAGTGTGGTTGAGATTGCATCGTCTGTGGACCTATTTGGGCGGTAAGCAAATTGGAGTGGGTCTAGGGTGTCAGGTAGGGTGGAGGTGATATGGTCCTTGACTAGGTCCTTGATATGGTCCTTGACCATAATAAACTCCAGGAAGAGTAGCTGTTGCCTTGGCAGGAACTCATGGGGATCCACAATAAACCCCAGGAAGAGTAGCTGCTGCTTTGGCAGGAACTAATGGGGATCCATAATAAACCCCAGGAAGAGTAGCTGCAGCCTTGGCAGGAACTAATGGGGATCCATAATAAACCCCAGGAAGAGCAGCTGCTGCTTTGGCAGGAACTAATGGGGATCCATAATAAACCCCAGGAAGAGTAGCTTCTGCCTTGGCAGGAACTAATGGGGATCCATAATAAACCCCCAGGAAGAGTAGCTGCTGCCTTGGCAGGAACTAATGCCCGGAGAACAGGTCTCCGGGCAGCCGAGCGGAAATGGAGGAAATCTCGCCTCCCTGCGGACCTGGCATCCTTTCACTCCCTCCTCTCTACATTTTCCTCCTCTGTCTCTGCTGCTAAAGCCACTTTCTACCACTCTAAATTCCAAGCATCTGCCTCTAACCCTAGGAAGCTCTTTGCCACCTTCTCCTCCCTCCTGAATCCTCCTCCCACCCTCCTCCCTCTCTGCAGATGACTTCGTCAACCATTTTGAAAAGAAGGTCGACGACATCCGATCCTCGTTTGCTAAGTCAAACGACACCGCTGGTTCTGCTCACACTGCCCTACCCTGTGCTCTGACCTCTTTCTCCCCTCTCTCTCCAGATGAAATCTCGCGTCTTGTGACGGCCGGCCGCCCAACAACCTGCCCGCTTGACCATATCCCCTCCTCTCTTCTCCAGACCATTTCCGGAGACCTTCTTCTGTAGCTGTGTGGTCCTTCTGACCATTTCATGGCGGAGACCTCCCCGGGACCACCCATCGTAGAATGTATGCACACATGACTGTATCAACTCAAATCCCTATTATTTCTCCAGACCATTTCCGGAGACCTCACCTCGCTCATCAACTCATCCCTGACCGCTGGCTACGTCCCTTCCGTCTTCAAGAGAGCGAGAGTTGCACCCCTTCTGAAAAAACCTACACTCGATCCCTCCGATGTCAACAACTACAGACCAGTATCCCTTCTTTCTTTTCTCTCCAAAACTCTTGAACGTGCCGTCCTTGGCCAGCTCTCCCGCTATCTCTCTCAGAATGACTTTCTTGATCCAAATCAGTCAGGTTTCAAGACTAGTCATTCAACTGAGACTGCTCTTCTCTGTATCACGGAGGCGCTCCGCACTGCTAAAGCTAACTCTCTCTCCTCTGCTCTCATCCTTCTAGACCTATCGGCTGCCTTCGATACTGTGAACCATCAGATCCTCCTCTCCACCCTCTCCGAGTTGGACATCTCCGGCGCAGCCCACGCTTGGATTGCGTCCTACCTGACAGGTCACTCCTACCAGGTGGCGTGGCGAGAATCTGTCTCCTCACCACGCGCTCTCACCACTGGTGTCCCCCAGGGCTCTGTTCTAGGCCCTCTCCTATTCTCGCTATACACCAGGTCACTTGGCTCTGTCATAACCTCACATGGTCTCTCCTATCATTGCTATGCAGACGACACACAATTAATCTTCTCCTTTCCCCCTTCTGATGACCAGGTGGCGAATCGCATCTCTGCATGTCTGGCAGACATATCAGTGTGGATGACGGATCACCACCTCAAGCTGAACCTCGGCAAGACGGAGCTGCTCTTCCTCCCGGGGAAGGACTGCCCGTTCCATGATCTCGCCATCACGGTTGACAACTCCATTGTGTCCTCCTCCCTGAGCGCTAAGAACCTTGGCGTGATCCTGGACAACACCCTGTCGTTCTCAACTAACATCAAGGCGGTGGCCCGTTCCTGTAGGTTCATGCTCTACAACATCCGCAGAGTACGACCCTGCCTCACACAGGAAGCGGCGCAGGTCCTAATCCAGGCACTTGTCATCTCCCGTCTGGATTACTGCAACTCGCTGTTGGCTGGGCTCCCTGCCTGTGCCATTAAACCCCTACAACTCATCCAGAACGCCGCAGCCCGTCTGGTGTTCAACCTTCCCAAGTTCTCTCACGTCACCCCGCTCCTCCGCTCTCTCTACTGGCTTCCAGTTGAAGCTCGCATCCGATACAAGACCATGGTGCTTGCCTACGGAGCTGTGAGGGGAACGGCACCTCAGTACCTCCAGGCTCTGATCAGGCCCTACACCCAAACAAGGGCACTGCGTTCATCCACCTCTGGCCTGCTCGCCTCCCTACCACTGAGGAAGTACAGTTCCCGCTCAGCCCAGTCAAAACTGTTCGCTGCTCTGGCCCCCCAATGGTGGAACAAACTCCCTCACGACGCCAGGACAGCGGAGTCAATCACCACCTTCCGGAGACACCTGAAACCCCACCTCTTTAAGGAATACCTAGGATAGGATAAAGTAATCCTTCTCACCCCCCCCCCTTAAAAGATTTAGATGCACTATTGTAAACTGGCTGTTCCACTGGATGTCATAAGGTGAATGCACCAATTTGTAAGTCGCTCAGGATAAGAGTGTCTGCTAAATGACTTAAATGTAAATGTAATGGGGATCCATAATAAAGAATAGCCCCAGGAACTAATGGGGATCCATAATAAACCCCAGGAAGAATTGCTGCCAGGAAGAATAGCTGCTGCCTTGGCAGGAACTAATGGGGATCCATAATAAACCCCAGGAAGAGTAGCTGCTGCCTTGGCAGGAACTAATGGGGATCCATAATACACCCCAGGAAGAGTAGCTGCTGCTTTAACAGGAACTGCTGCCTTGGCAATGGGGATCCATAATACACCCCAGGAAGAGTAGCTGCTGCTTTAACAGGAACTAATGGGGATCCATAATAAACCCCAGGAAGAGTAGCTGCTGCCTTGGCAGGAAGTAATGGGGATCCATAATAAACCCCAGGAAGAGTAGCTGCTGCCTTGGCAGGAACTAATGGGGATCCATAATAAAGACAAATAGAAATGCAAATGTAAAGAGTGTTCAAAGCTGTCAACAAGGGAAAGGGTGGCTACTTTGAAGATTCTATTATCTAAAATATATGCTGATTTGTATACCACTTTTTTGGTTACTACATGATTCCATATTTGTTATTTCCTAGTTTTGATGTCTTCACTATTATTCTACAATGTAGAAAATACAAATTAAGGAAAAACCCTTGAATAAGTAGGTGTGTCCAAACTTTTGACTGGTACTATATATTTGAGGAGTTTCTCCCATTCTTCTCAAGATCTGTCAGATTGGATGGGGAACGTTGCTGCACAGCTATTTTCAGGTCTGTCCAGAGATGTTCGATTAGGTTCAAGTTCGGGCTCTGGCTGAGCCACTCAAGCACATTCAGAGACTTGTCCAGAAGCCTCCTGTTTTGTCAAGGCTGTGTGGTTAGGGTCGTTTTCCTTTTAATGTTCTGAATCAATGAAATGTTAACAGTTGTATTGGTTTTCCTGTATCTGTTCATGAGTTCATGAGTCCTTAAAACAATTGAGATGTGAGGAACATTTCAAGGAGATTCAAGGAGATTAGCCTGCAACATTCATAAGCTTGTTCAGTACATGAGGACAGATTGAGTCATGACCGCCACAGCTTCTCTTATATACAGGACAGGAGTTTGTAGGTTTTAATTTGAGTCATGACCGCCACAGCTTCTCTTATATACAGGACAGGAGTTTGTAGGTTTTAATTTGAGTCATGACCGCCACAGCTTCTCTTATACACAGGACAGGAGTTTGTAGGTTTTAATTTGAGTCATGACCATCACAGCTTCTCTTATATACAGGACAGCAGTTTGTAGGTTTTAATTACAGCCCATTTCCTGTTTAATCAGGAAAATCACTTACACTATCAAACGTTGGGGTCGCTTAGAAATGTCCTTGATTTTGCAAGAAAATATCATTTTTGTCCATTAAAATTGTCCATCAAATTGATCAGAAATAGAGTGTAGACATCCGGGATGTTGGCCTTCAAGGTAGAGTTCCTCTGTCCAGTGTCTGTGTTCTTTTGCCCATCTTAATCTTTCCTTTTTATTGGCCAGTCTGAGATATGGCTTTTTCTTTGCAACTCTGCCTAGAAGGCCAGCATCCCGGAGTCACCTCTTCACTGTTGACGTTGAGAGTGTTTTGATGGTACTATTTAATGAAGCTGCCAGTAGAGGACTGTGAGGCGTCTGTTTCTCAAACTAGACACTATAATGGACTTGTCCACTAGCTCAGTTGTGCACCGGGGCCTCCCACTGGTCTTTCTATTCTGGTTAGAGCCAGTTTGCTCTGTTCTGTGAAAGGAGTAGTACACAGCGTTGTACAAGATCTTCAGTTTCTTGGCAATTTCTTGCATGGAATAGCCTTCATTTCTCAGATTAAGAATAGACTGGTCATCTTAAGCCTGTAATCGAACCCGCAAATGCTGATGCTCCAGATACTCAACTAGTCTAAAGAAGGCCGGTTTTATTTAAAATTATGAACTTGGATTAGCTATCACAACTTGCCATTGGAACACAGGAGTGATGGTTGCTGATAATGGGCCTTTGTGTGCCTATGCATATATTCCATTACAAATCAACCATTTCCAGCTACACTAGTTATTTACAACATTAGCAACATCTACACTGTATATCTGATGAATTTTATGTTATTTTAATGGACAAAAAATGTGTTTTTTCTTTCAAAAACAATGACATTTCTAAGTGACCCCAAACTGTTGAACGGCAGTGTATATTTGAGATTGAGCTTCATACATTACAATGTCCTGGCATATCTACATGATAAACAATAACATGTGTGAATCTATTACTATCTAGCATTGATGTTGCCCACTCCTGAATAATATCCTGGTGATTATTTTGTTGTCTGGGAGGTCCACAACAAGTTACTTAAATCTGCAAGGGTGGGAAGTCCTTCAAGCTGGAACAAGGAGATAAATTAACCTCAAACTTCAATTCATGTTGCTGAAGATACAACTATCTTTATTAATATAATAATAATAATAATAATTAATGTTCAGTTATCAGTTAACAAGGTGGAGTCACAATTCAACAACTCAGACATGTGGCAGGGTCTACAGGAAATCACGGACAACAAAAATAAATCCTGCCTCGACACGAACACCAACGTCACGCTTCCAGACAAAATAAACATCTTCTTTGCTTTGAGGATAATACAGTACCACCGTCGCAGCCCCCTCCTCGTAAGGCTGCAGGCCCAGATGGCATTCCTAACCACATCAGAGCATGTGCAGACCAGCTGGCTGGTGTGTTTACGGACATATTCAATCGCTCCCTATCCCAGTATCTTGTCCCCACATGCTTCAAGATGGCTACCATTGTTCCTGTACCCAAGAAGGCAAAGATAACTGAACTAAATTACTACCGCCCTGTCGCACTCACTTCTGTCATCATGAAGTGCTTCGAGAGACTAGTCAAGATTCAAATATTCTCCACCTTATCAGCCACCCTAGGCCCACTTCTGTTTGCATACTGCCCCAACAGGTCCACAGATGACGCAATTGCCATCACACTGCACACTGCCCTAACCCATCTGGACAAAAGGAATACCTATGTAAGAATGCTGTTGATTGACGACAGCTCAGCATTTAACACCATAGTACCCTCAAACTCATCATTAAGCTGGAGGCCCTGGGACTGAACCCCTCCCTGTGCAGCTGGGTACTGGACTTCCTGATGGGCAGCCCCCAGGTGGTGAAGGTAGGAAACAACCTCTCCACTTCGCTGACACTCAACACTGGGGCCCCACAAGGGTGTGTGCTTAGCCCTCTCCTGTTCTCCCTGTTCACCCACAATTGTGTGGCCATGCAAGCCTCCATCTCAGTCATCAAGTTTGCAGAAGACACAACAGTGGTAGGCTTGATTACCAACAACGACGAGATGGCCTACAGGGAGGAGGTGAGGGCACTCGGAGTGTTGTGTTAGGAAAACAACCTCTTACTCAATGTCAACAAAACAATGGAGATGATCGTGGACTTCAGGAAACAGCAGAGGGAGCACCCCCCTATCCATATTGAAGGGACAGTAGTGGAGAAGGTGGAAAGTTTCTTTGTGTACAAATCACAGACAAACTGAATTGGTCCACCCACACAGACAGCGTGGTGAAGAAGGCGCAACAGCGCTTCTTCAAACTCAGGAGACTGAAGACTGAAGAACTGAAGAAACTGAAGAAATTTGATTTGTCACTCAAAACCCTGAGAAACTTTTACAGATTCACAATCGAGAGCATCCTGCCGGGCTGTATCACAGCCTGGTACGGCAACTGCTCCGCCCACAACCGTAAGGCTCTCCAGAGGGTAGTGAGGTCTGCACAACACATCACCGGGGGCAAGCTACCTGCCCTCCAGGACACCTACACCACCAGATGTCACAGGAAGGACAAAAATATCATCAAGGACAACAACCAAGGTGAGGTCAGTACAGGTGCATCGAAGCTGGGACCGAGAGACTGAAAAACAGCTTATATCGCAAGACCACCAGACTGTTAAACATCCATCACTAACTCAGAGAGGCTGCTGCCTACATTGAGACCAATCACTGGCCACTTCAATAAATGGATCAATAGTCACTTTATACTGTAGTACCAAGATGGCATAGCAGTCGAACGTCTTGTCGTGTCATGTCCCTTGTATATATAATTTTAAAATATTTTTAAACATATTTTCTTCGCATATCTTTTAAAATATTTTGTTAAACCTCAACTTCTAAATACTCTCCTGCAACCCGCCTCACCCAATGTAGCTATTTTCTTATAAAGTACTTATATCTACTGTTACGTTCCCCAGTGTTGTAGTTTGTATGTTTGCATGTGTTTATTTCAGGAAATGGCTTCCTGAAATCCATCAAGTAGCTGATTGGTCGACTCCGGGGCTAATTGGAGAGCTGACCCCGCCCCCTCGTCAAGATGCAGCTGTCTCCAATTACCTATACCAGAAGGTATATAAAAGCCAGTGTTCTGTGCAGGAGGAGAGAATTTTGCTGGATGTAGATTTGCTAGAGAGAATTTTGTAGGAAAGAGATTTTGCTAGAGATTTTGCTGGGAGTTCATTGCTGAGAGTTTTGTGAGTTTGTGAGTTTGTTTTGTGAGTTTGTTGCTCAGATAGAGCTTATTTGATGTCTTTTGTTTTTTCTTAGTTTGTTTGTGAAATTGTTTAATATTCTGTTTCATTTGTTCCCAGGGGGGAAGGGGAAGGCACCTAGGGAGTGCTTAGGCAAGAGGCCCGCGGGCATACATATACCCGTAGCATATTCGCTGTCTAGGCACACTAGGTAAGACCTGGGCAGACCACCCACTGTATTTTGGTTAGGGCACCAGGTGGTGCTAAATTGGGTAAGTAGTGGGTAGGCAGGTAAGATAGGAGAGGGGGGGCTTTGAGATTTACTTTCTTTGCTTTGGTTCCGTCCAGCGCCTTTTCCCCATATTACCGTGTAAAGGAATAAAGTCCTTGTAAACGGTACCACATTCTGTCTGTCATCCTTACTCGCACCTACAGTCCATACCTTTTTCACTTCACGGAGAGTTGAGTTGTAGCAGGGTGTCGCGTTCCCTCTTCATAGAGGCGTGCGTAACATTACTTTGGATCTGAAACCCCTCAACTGAAGCTAGCCAGCTAGCTACCAGCTATCAGTCAGCAAACCATTGCTAGCGGTCTTCAGCTAACCGGTCATCAGCTAACCTTTAGCTCGGAAAGCTCTCGCCAGTTCGAACAATGCGACTCTAACCAGAACATAACGGACCTATTATTTTTTTATCCCCGGATTCCCACCGCAAACAGAACATTTTCACCTGGATTCTTCACAACTCGCTATCTAGCTAACCGCAACCCCGGATGATTTACTCCTGGCTAGCGTTTCCACCCACTTAGCTTGAAGCAAGCCCGGCCAGAGCTCCTGTGATACCACCGAAGCATACTCCTGGGCTACAATATCCGGACCCTCGACCGGTCTATCGATGTCACCGCATGTAGAGGAATAAACAGACTCACCCCATCGCGACATCCTTGCTTGCTTGCTAATTCGGCCTGCTAACTGCTACTTTGTTCAGCCCCGGCCTACTAACTGTTGGCTTGTTAGCACAGGCCTGCTAACCGTCTGAATCGCCGCATCCCAAACACTCACTGGACCCATATTTACTTTCTCTTTTCGGTTTTTAATCTGTTTATACCTTCCGGTAACCTGCCTCACCCAATGTGATACGGAATCGTCATTATTTTTAATTTTTAGAACACACTCAAGAACCTCCAAAAGCTAACCAGCTAACTAGCTACAAGCTATTTAGTCATTGTTAGCCACTGCTAACTGTTTGTAACCTGGATAACACTCACCAGTCCAGCTTCCCTGCCCCATCCACCACTGACCCCCTGGACACTGATCACTTAATATAATTATTATTATATTATTATTGATCACTTGGCTACATAGCTGATACGTGCTAGACTGTCCATTAATCACGGTATTCCATTCTGCTTGTTTTTATCTGTCGGCCCCAGCCTCACTCAGGCTCTGTGTGTAGTTAATCCGACCCCCCCCCCCCCCCCCTGCCTAGCCTACGCCATTTTACCTGCTGTTCTTGTGCTAGCTGATTAGCTGTTGTTGTCTCACCTACTGTTTTAGCTACTGTTTTAGCTAGCTCTCCCAATTCAACACCTGTGATTACTGTATGTCTCTCTCAAATGTCAATATGCCTATGTATACTGTTGTTCAGGTTAGTTATCATTGTTTTAGTTTACAATGAGCCCCTAGATCCACTCTTCATACCCCTGATAACTCCCACCTCCCACACATGCGGTGACCTCACCCATTACAACCAGCATGTCCAGAGATACAACCTCTCTCATCATCACCCAGTGCCTGGGCTTACCTCCGCTGTACCCGCACCCCACCATACCCCTGTCTGCGCATTATGCCCTGAATATATTCTACCATGCCCAGAAATCTGCTCCTTTCATTCTCTGTCCCCAACGCTCTAGGCGACCAGTTTTGATAGCCTTTAGCCGCACCCTCATACTACTCTTCCTCTGTTCCATGGGTGATGTGGAGGTAAACCCAGGCCCTGCATGTCCCCAGGCACCCTCATTTGTTGACTTCTGTGATCGAAAAAGCCTTGCTTTCATGCATGTCAACATCAGAAGCCAAGTTTGTTTTACCCACTGCTTTAGCACACTCTGCTATCCCTGATGTCCTTGCCGCCCTAAGTTTGTTTTACTCACTGCTTTAGCACACTCTGCTATCCCTGATGTCCTTGCCGTGTCGAATCCTGGCTCAGGAAGGCCACCAAAAATTCTGAGATTTCCATACCCAACTAACATCTTCCGTCAAGATAGAACTGCCAAAGGGGGAGGAGTTGCAGTCTACTGCAGAGATAGCCTGCAAAGTAATGTCATACTTTCCAGGTCCATACCCAAACAGTTCGAACTACTAATCTTGAATAGTACTCTCTCCAGAGAGTTTGTGAATTGATTGCCCCCATCTAGCTTCAGAGTTTGTTCTGTTAGGTGACCTAAACTGGGATATGCTTAATACCCCGGCAGTCCTACAATCTAAGCAAGATGCCCTCAATCTCACACAAATCATCAAGGAACCCACCAGGTACAACCCTAAATCTGTAAACAAGGGCACCCTCATAGACGTCATCCTGACCAACTGGCCCTCCAAATACACCTCCGCTGTCTTCAACCAGGATCTCAGCGATCATTGCCTGTATCCGCTACAGAGCCGCAGTCAAACGACCACCCCTCATCACTGTCAAACGCTCCCTAAAACACTTCTGTGAGCAGGCCTTTCTAATCGACCTGGCCCGGTTATCCTGGAAGGACATTGACCTCATCCCGTCAGTTGAGGATGCCTGGTCATTCTTTAAAAGTAACTTCCTCACCATTTTAGATAAGCATGCTCCGTTCAAAAAATGCAGAACTAAGAACAGATATAGCCCTTGGTTCACTCCAGACCTGACTGCCTCGACCAGCACAAAAACATCCTGTGGCGGACTGCAATAGCATCGAACAGTCCCCGCGATATGCAACTGTTCAGGGAAGTCAGGAACCAATACACGCAGTCAGTCAGGAAAGCTAAGGCCAGCTTCTTCAGGCAGAAGTTTGCATCCTGTAGCTCCAACTCCACAAAGTTCTGGGACACTGTGAAGTCCATGGAGAACAAGAGCACCTCCTCCAGCTGCCCACTGCACTGAGGCTAGGTAACACGTTCACCACTGATAAATACATGATTATCGAAAACTTCAACAAGCATTTCTCAACGGCTGGCCATGCCTTCCGCCTGGCTACTCCAACCTCGGCCAACAGCTCCGCCCCGCAGCTACTCGCCCAAGCCTCTCCAGGTTCTCCTTTACCCAAATCCAGATAGCAGATGTTCTGAAAGAGCTGCAAAACCTGGACCCGTACAAATCAGCTGGGCTTGACAATCTGGACCCTCTATTTCTGAAACTATCTGCCGCCATTGTCGCAACCCCTATTACCAGCCTGTTCAACCTCTCTTTCATATCGTCTGAGATCCCCAAGGACTGGATAACTGCCGCAGTCATCCCCCTCTTCAAAGGGGGAGACACCCTGGACCCAAACTATTACAGACCTATATCCATCCTGCCCTGCCTATCTAAGGTCTTCGAAAGCCAAGTCAACAACAGGTCACTGACCATCTCGAATCCCACCGTACCTTCTCCGCTGTGCAATCTGGTTTCCGAGCCGGTCACGGGTGCACCTCAGCCACGCTCAAGGTACTAAACGATATCATAACCGCCATCGATAAAATACAGTACTGTGCAGCCGTCTTCATCGACCTTGAGAAGGCTTTCGACTCGGTCAATCACCATATTCTTATCGGCAGACTCAGTAGCCTCGGTTTTTCGGATGACTGCCTTGCCTGGTTCACCAATTACTTTGCAGACAGAGTTCAGTGTGTTAAATCGGAGGGCATGCTGTCCGGTCCTCTGGAAGTCTCTATGGGGGTGCCACAGGGTTCAATCCTCGGGCCGACTCTTTTTTTCTGTATATATCAATGATGTTGCTCTTGCTGCGGGCGATTCCCTGATCCACCTCTATGCAGACGACACCATTCTATATACTTCCGGCCTGTCCTTGGACACTGAGCTATCTAACCTCCAAATGAGCTTCAATGCCATACAACACTCCTTCCGTGGCCTCCAACTGCTCTTAAACACTAGTAAAACCAAATGCATGCTTTTCAACCGTTCGCTGCCTGCACACGCACGCCTGACCAGCATCACCACCCTGGATGGTTCCAACCTTGAATATGTGGACATCTATAAGTACCTAGGTGTCTGGCTAGACTAAACTCTCCTTCCAGACTCACATCAAACATCTCCAATCGAAAATCAAATCAAGAGTCGGCTTTCTATTCCGCAACAAAGCCTCCTTCACGCACGCCGCCAAACATACCCTAGTAAAACTGACTATCCTACCGATCCTCGACTTCGGCGATGTCATCTGCAAAATTGCCTCCAACACTCTACTCAGCAAACTGGATGCAGTTTATCACTGTGCCATCCGTTTTGTCACGAAAGCACCTTATACCACCCACCACTGCGACTTCTACAAGTCCATGCTAGGTAAAGCTCTGCCTTATCTCAGTTCACTGGTCACGATGTCAACACCCATCCGTAGCACGCGCTCCAGCAGGTGTATCTCACTGATCATCCCTAAAGCCAACACCTCATTTGGCCGCCTTTCGTTCCAGTTCTCTGCTGCCTGTGACTGGAACGAATTGCAAAAATCGCTGACGTTGGAGACTTTTATCTCCCTGACCAACTTCAAACATCTGCTATCTGAGCAGCTAACCGATCGCTGCAGCTTTACATAGTCTATCGGCAATTAGCCCACCCATTTTTACCTACCTCATCCCCATAATGTTTTTATTTATTTACTTTTCTGCTCTTTTTGCACACCAATATCTCTACCTGTACATGACCATCTGATAATTCATCACTCCAGTGTTAATCTGCAAAATTGTAACTATTCGCCTACCTCATGCCTTTTACACACAATGTATATAGACTCCCATTTTTTTTCCTATTGTGTTATTGACTTGTTAATTCTTTACTCCGTGTGTAACTCTGTCTGCTCACACTGCTATGCTTTATCTTGGCCAGGTCGCAGTTGCAAATGAGAACTTGTTCTCAACTAGCCTACCTGGTTAAATAAAGGTGAAAAAAAAAAAACAATGCATTCTAAATTATTCCACTTTAATAATGTCGACATATCTTACATTACTCATGTCACATGTATTGCACCTTGCCTATGCCGCTCAGTCATCACTCATCCATATACTTACATGTACATATTCTCATTCACCCCTTTAGATTTCTGTTAGATTACTTGTTAGATATTACTGCACGGTCGGAATTAGAAGCACAAGCATTTCACTACACTCGCATTAACATCTGCAAACCATGTGTATGTGACAAGTAAGATTAGAATTGATTTGATAACTAGCAACACAACCCCAATAGTGTAACACATAGTGGAAGAGAATTAGCTAACGTTAGCATGGTAAATATGCAGCAAGCTAGCAAAACAGATTCATCAACATCATTCATAAACAACTTGACTGGCTGGCAAGTCAAAATTGAACAGAACACAACTGGTTGCATTTACTACGTTTTTCATCAGACGTTGTTAACGTGTCTTACCTTCAAACGAGTCGGGCTGTTTTCTCCTGTCAAGCCAATATAATTGAGTGAAACACGATCAGGTGCCCACTAGTCCATGAAAAAAAATGGGAAAAAAAAATTATTTACAACATGTCTTTAGCTGTAAAGTTCACACATTTTTTTATTACAAAATTGTCCGGGTCAATTACCACATTTCTGAATCTACGATTAGGCCTAGTTAGTTTAGTAGTTCATCGGCTGATAAGCTGATAAGCAGCGCTAGATCACCTACGAGTGTTAGTTAGGTATCGTGTATGACGTGCTTGCTAGCTAGCTAGCTAGCTAGCTAGCTCGGCAACGTGCTGATAAACAACAGTTACTCAACGTTTTAATTGGTGAATAAATAAATAAACATGTTTACATTTGTGAAAGTTATTCTTTATTCTTCTGGAGAATGTTCTCCCAAGTGATGACTTGTGTTCTCCCAAGTGATGACTTGTGTTCTCCCAAGCAGCATTGTAAGGTACCTTTGAATTGGGATATGCCAATTTTGAAATCCTGCCTAGAAACAGCCCTCCACTTCTTGAAAACGCTGCCTTGTAGTTTGGGACACAGCCAAAATGTCAGTTCATGCTGCAAAGAGCTCTGATAGGTTGGAGGATGTCCTCTTGAAGCTGTCGTAATTACTGTGTAAGTCTATGGAAAGGTTTGAGAACCCTAAGCCTCCTAGGTTTTTGTATTGAAGTCTATATACCCATGGTGATGCCCTAGAGATTTATATTATATATATATTTGTATTTTATTTTTATTGTAATTTAATACATTATTTGATGACGTTCATATATTTAGCACACTTTTATCTTACAAGCATATATATATTTTTAATGATTTAAACATTTTTAAATGTAATTTAATCTTAATGAAATTCACTGAGGAGGACGGTCCTCCCCCTCCTCCTCTAAGGAGAACTGAACAACACGAACTGATTGTGGACAATGAACCAACTCTGTAAACACATGATCAATGCTGTGTTCCAAGGTAATGGCGTGGGAACACAGACATCAGATAACTGGAAACAAAAGGGATTAACACATTTCATATAAAAGAAACTCTGAAAGAAGAACAAAACAAAAGGGATTAACACATTTCATATAAAAGAAACTCTGAAAGAAGAACAAAACAAAAAAAGAGAAGGGGAAATAAAAATAATAATAATTGGAAGGAAGGAAGGAAGGAAGGAAGGAAGGAAGGAAGGAAGGAAGGAAGGAGGGAGGGGAAAACACTATTAATTACTTGAGTGGTGGATAAATGACTTAAAAGGTTTGCCTGGCCACCTGAAAAACACTTTTCCCATCTAATGCTGTCCGTTGCTGTCACGTAGGCTCTCCTTCATTCAGTTTGATTAATGGAGAGCTGTGGGGCACCGCCTGGAGCTAAAGGACCAATTATGAGGAAGCCAGCAACTAGTCCGCTGTTGCTGATGATGCCTTTATTCCAGTGACAGCAGTGACAAATTGCAATATTTCTAATCAGGGTTAAATCATTTATCATTAATTTATTGGCGTTCTTTACATGCCCTAACCAATCCATCCAATCCTGACCTATTCAGGATCACATTAAAACCTTGACGTTGGGTGTAAGGCACACCCTCTCTCTCTCTCTCTCTCTCTCTCTCTCTCTCTCTCTCTCTCTCTCTCTCTCTCTCTCTCTCTCTCTCTCTCTCTCTCTCTCTCTCTCTCCTCTCTCTCTCTCTCCCCTCTCTCTCTCTCTCCCTCTCTCTCTCTACCCCTCTCTCTCTCTCTCTCTCTCTCTCTCTCTCAGAATATTGTATGTTTTTCTTGACACGTATACGTCAACAGCCTACGATGTGTCATTACATTTACCTGAAGATAAGTATATATATTTATTTGTATAAACGATGAGTGTTTCAAGGCAATCCAATGATCTAGGTGTTTGATGTTACAAATATATTTCCTGCTAAACAAAAAGGCCATCTTGTCATTGTAGTCTGAATAATATCAAATGTATTTATATAGCCCTTCGTACATCAGCTGATATCTCAAAGTGCTGTACAGAAACCCAGCCTAAAACCCCAAACAGCAAACAATGCAGGTGTAGAAGCACGGTGGCTGTAAGGGAGTGTATACAGCACAAGCTAATGACTAGGTCTTCTGTAGCTCAGTTGGTAGAGCATGGCGCTTGTAACGCCAGGGTAGTGGGTTCGATCCCCGGGACCACCCATACGTAGAATGTATGCACACATGACTGTAAGTCGCTTTGGATAAAAGCGTCTGCTAAATGGCATATATTATTATATTATTACTGAGTTTAACATGAACTGGAGGGTAAAGTGGAGGGTAAAGACTAGACAGAATATTACCTCACCACAACATGTACCTTATCAACAAACTAGGATGGCAATTTGGGGCACAGTTTTTCCTAACATTTTTTTATGGTGCACAGTTCTAGTCATGAAGCTAATGAAGTTCAGTTCTAGTCTAGTAATGACGTTTTATGAAGTTCTAGTCATGCTAATGAAGTTTTATGAAGTAGTGGTTTTAGTTTTATTTTGCCACTGACGCAGGTCTCCACATTTCAATCAGAGAGGTTTAGCGACTAACTGATATTAATGACATGACTTAATGGATCATAACGCTTCTGGATTCACTCTTTCTTTTCTGTTTTAAGGAGATTAAACTGGTCATTTATGTTGCTGAGAGAGAGTCTCCAAAAGAGATTTCAATCAGAGAGAGTTTAGCGAAACTGAAGAATGAGAGAATGGAAAGAGAGAAGGATGAGAAGAAGAGAGAAGGAGAAAAGAGATTTAAGGATGAGAGAGAAGAGAGAAGAATGAAAAAGAGAGAGAGAGAAATGAGAGAAGGATGAAAAGGAGAAGATGAGATGAAAGAAAGAGAAAGAAAGGATGAGAAGAAGAGAGAAGGATGAAAGAGAAGAGAGAAGAGAGAAGGATGAAAGAGAAAGGATGAGAGAGAGAAAGAGAAGGATGAGAAGAGAAGATGAAAAGGAGAGAGAAAGAGAGAAGGATGAGGAAGAAGAGAGAAGAAAAAGCGTTTGTCATGTTTGTCATTTATTATCATGTCTTGTCCCTGTGCTCCTGCTATTCGTTTCCCTCTGTTTTAGAGAAGGATGAGAAGAAGAGAGAAGGATGAAAAGGAGAGAGAGAGAAAGAGAGAAGGATGGGAAGAAGAGAGAAGGAAAGAGAGAAGGATGAGAAGAGAGAGAGAAGGAAAGAGAGAAGGATGAGAAGAGAGAGAGAAGGAAAGAGAGAAGGATGAGAAGAAGAGAGAAGGATTAAAAGGAGAGACAGAGAAAGAGAGAAGGATGAGAAGAAGAGAGAAGGATGAAAAGGAGATAGAGAGAAAGAGATAAGGATGAGAAGAAGAGAGAAGGATGAAAAGGAGAGAGAGAAAAAGAGCGAAGGATGCTTTATGAGATACATAACTGTTTTGCAATCCAGAAACAGCAGGTGGCTGGGTTCCATTTTAGATGTTAAACCTAATGTGGAGAAAGAACAGGGACTTAAAATGGAGGAGTGACATTATTACCAAGCATTGTTGCTGAGTAAATGTACTGAATGTTGTACTTCTGATCATTTTATTCAAAGATTTTTATTCAAGGGAAGCAAACATATTGTCTGCCATCCCTCCCGTTTCTTCTCTCCCTACTTCTCAGGAGGAGCCTGGCCAGGAGTGCCGGAGGAATATCATGATCTGCGCACGGTCCCAGTCGGTCCCGAGCCAACTCCCTTCCTCCTCACCCCGGTCGTATGATTGTAGTATTGATCTCCTTCCAGGGACCACGCCTCCTCGAGGTTATCTGTGTTAAAGCATCAAGCTTAGATTGTATGATGGATGGTGTTAACCTGTTGCGACGAGCAATCCCATATCCGGGATCCTATTTATAGCCTCAAGCTCATTACCATAACGCAACGTTAACTATTCATGAAAATCGCAAATGAAATTAAATAAATATATTTGCTCTCAAGCTTAGCCTTTTGTTAACAACACTGTCATCTCAGATTTTCAAAATATGCTTTTGAACCATAGCTAAACAAGCATTTGTGTAAGAGTATTGATAGCCTAGCATAGCATTAAGCCTAGCATTCAGCATGCAACATTTTCACAAAAACAAGAAAAGCATTCAAATAAAATAATTTACCTTTGAAGAACTTCAGATGTTTTCAATGAGGAGACTCTCAGTTAGATAGCAAATGTTCAGTTTTTCTAAAAATATTATTTGTGTAGGACAAATCGCTCCATTTTGTTCATCACGTTTGGGTAAGAAAAAACCCGAAAATTAAGTCATTACAACGCAAACCTTTTTCCAAATTAACTCCATAATATCGACAGAAACATGGCAAACGTTGTTTAGAATCAATCCTCAGGGTGTTTTTCACATATCTATCGATGATAAATCATTCGTGGCAGTTTGGTTTCTCCTCTGAAGAAAATGGAACGCGCATGGACCTGGAGATTACGCAATAATTTTGACGGAGGAAACCGGGTGGACACCTAGTAAATGTAGTCTCTTATGGTCAATCTTCCAATGATATACCTACAAATACGTCACAATGCTGCAGACACCTTGGGGAAACGACAGAAAGTGCAGGCTCATTCCTGGCGCATTCACAGCCATATAAGGAGACATTGGAACACAGGGCCTTCAGAATCTGGATCTTTTCGTGACAAAATATCTTGTTTAAAACGGGAACATTTTTTATCCAAAAATTAAAAGAGCGCCCCCTATCTCGAAGAAGTTAATGTAACAGTATAACTTTTCGTCCGTCCCCTCACCCCCTGGGCTCGATCCAGGGACTCTCTGCACACATCAACAACAGTCACCCACGAAGCATCGTTACCCATCTCTGCACAAAAGCCACGGACCTAGCAGAGCAAGGGGAACCTCTACTTCAAGGTCTCAGAGCAAGTGACCTCACCGATTGAAATGCTATTAGCGCGCACCACCACTAACTAGCTAGCCATTTCACATCAGTTACATTAAGCATGTCTCAGTTTAGGTCACCTAACAGCACCAACTCTGAAAATAGATGGGGCAATCAGTTCGCATATGGTGTCCAGGGCACAGCTGGGAGCAGATTGTGATCTAGCAAGAGGCAATGGTAAGAGACTTGTTTGTGGAAAGGTGGATTTTTAAAAGAAGAATCTCAAATTGTTTGGGTCACTGACCTGGACAGTGGGACAGAACTCTGCAGGCTATCTCTGCAGTAGATTTCAACTCCGCCCCCTTTGGTAGTTCTATCATGTCAAAAAATGTTATAGTTTCATGAATTGATGAATTGTAACGCCGACTGTGAGCCAGGCCTAAACGCCCAAGATCAATGCCTGACCTCACTAATGCTCTTGTGATTGAATGGAAGCAAGTCCCCTCAGCAATGTTCCAACATCTAGTAGAAAACATTACCAGAAGAGTGGAGTCTGGGGTTAGCCCCTTTTTTTTTCAATTTTCACCTAAAATGACATACCCAAATCTTACTGCCTGTAGCTCAGGCCCTGAAGCAAGGATATGCATATTGTTTGTACCATTTGAAAGAAAACGCTTTGAAGTTTGTAGAAATGTGAATTGAATTTAGGAGAATAACACACAATAGATCTGGTGGAAGAAAATACAAAGAGAAAACCTTTTATCATTCTACCACAATCTTTGAAATGCATCAGAAAGGTCCCATTTCTAGCCATCACTCTGGTTTGTAATTCCGATGGTGTCGACACCAATCTGGTGTCAGATTGATAACTTGAAGTATAAGTTAACTACATGACATTAAGTCACCAGGTACATTTGGGCAAATCATGAAGGAGACATTTGACATTTTTCTGAAAGAATATCCTCAAATCTGTATACCTGGACTTTGATTTATATTTTCCAGTATTACTAGCCATATTATAAGTTCAACAATTGCAAAAATAAAACAGTTTTCATAACTTTATAACTTTATAACTTTGTCCAAGAAAAGGCATGCTGTCGCAGAAGGTAACAACATTTTACGACAGATACAAGGTTTCCCGTAAATCCCAGCTCATTGGCAATCTAGCTTTGTTTGACCCCGATTGGTGCTTATTTGACAAAGATACAGTCGAGCAAATGAAGAGCGTCGAGCAACGAAGTGCCATGAAGGTGTCGCTCTCTGACCAAATATGGTGTCCTATAGGAAATACTACACCCCTAATGATATAGTGATATAGTGAAGTCTGGTTAAGTTCTAGGATCTCTGAGGAATAAAGACAAATGTGATTTGAAACAATGTTTAGGGTTCAATTTTCACAGATTCCTTTCTTTGCAAATTGAAGAGTAGAAATACAAAATCAATTGTGCATGCTATGTGGACTTTTTAAGATATGAAAAATGATTTTATCTAACAAAACAAGGCTTCATGTTACCTCTGGGACCCTTTGGATGATAAATCAGAGCAAGATTTCAGAATTTAAGTACACATTTCACCTTCAGAGGTGAATTTATCAAACCTATCGCGGTGAAAAAAAGTGTTTTGTTGTTAGGCGCTCTCCTCAAACAATAGCATAGCGTTTGTTCACAGTAATAGCTACTGTAAATTTGACAGTGCAGTTATATTAACAAGAATTTAAGCTTTCAGCCGATATAACACTCTTATATGTACCGACATTTGTTGTTTCTCTAAAATCTGCTGTCCTGTTAACGGAACGCAGATCCCTAAGAAGTTTTAAAGTAACAAAAGGGAAACAAACTCCATATTAATGCCCATGGTTTTGGAATGAGATGTTCTGCTAGCAGTTGTCCACATACTGTTGGTCATGACCAATCAACTGACATATTTGATTGGTCATCTGGTTGTATTCCTCTCCTGTGGTTGTGTTCCTCTCCTCTGGTTGTGTACCTCTCCTCTGGTTGTGTTCCTCTCCTCTGGTTGTGTTCCTCTCCTCTGGTTGTGTACCTCTCCCCTCCTCCTCTGGTTGTATTCCTCTCCTCTGGTTGTGTTCCTCTCCCCTCTCCTCTGGTTTTGTTCCTCTCCCCTCTCCTCTGGTTGTGTTCCTCTCCCCTCTCCTCTGGTTTTGTTCCTCTCCCCTCTCCTCTGGTTGTGTTCCTCTCCCCTCTCCTCTGGTTTTGTTCCTCTCCCCTCTCCTCTGGTTGTGTTCCTCTCCCCTCGTCCTCTGGTTGTGTTCCTCTCCTCTGGTTGTGTTCCTCTCCTCTGGTTGTGTTCCTCTCCTCTGGTTGTGTTCCTCTCCCCTCTCCTCTGGTTGTGTTCCTCTCCTCTGGTTGTGTTCCTCTCCTCTGGTTGTGTTCCTCTCTTCTCTCTGGTTGTGTTCCTCTCCTCTGGTTGTGTTCCTCTCTTCTCCTCTGGTTGTGTTCCTCTCCTCTGGTTGTGTTCCTCTCTTCTCCTCTGGTTGTGTTCCTCTCCTCTGGTTGTGTTCCTCTCTTCTCCTCTGGTTGTGTTCCTCTCCTCTGGTTGTGTTCCTCTCCTCTGGTTGTGTTCCTCTCCTCTGGTTGTTTTCCTCTCCCCTCCTCCTCTTGATTTTGGGGGAGAAATCCAGCTTGGCAGTGACATATACTATTATTACCCATTTCAGAAGGATGTCTTTCTGCTGATTTATGTGCAGGTTTTGAAAATGAATTTAAATCAGGGGATTAAAAAGCATAAGACGTGTTATGTCCATCACAAGAGGAGAGAGTGACGCTAAGCTGTCTTTCAGGCAACCAAATAAAACTCACCAATTTAATGAGATCCGTCCTAAGCCTTAGCTGCCAAAAATATAATTAAAAACTTTCACACAGAGAGCAAGAATAATGCAAAGATAGTCAGGAGAGAACCACGATGCTCAGCAAACACTGACTGATGTTAGCTGAGCTAGTAGCTAGGAGGTAGTGAAGAGTCTCAGCCTCCAATAATTATGCTGCAATAGTTTATGTGTTGTGGGGCTAGGGTCAGTCTGGTGTATCTGTGGTATTTCTCCAGTCCAATAAGATCTGGATGTATTTAGTATTAGTATTTGTCCTACCACGTTTGAAAGGGGGAGGTCCAACTATTTTAAATAATTATAGGAAAATCTCAAAGCTGTCACCCCTGGTGAAAATACTTGAAACCCTTTGAAGTGAACTGCTAAAATAGTTTTTATTTACCAACTCTATTTTATCAATGTAACACTCAGGCTTCAAGAAGAAGCATAGCACAATTACAGCAGCCATGAAGGGTTTAAATGATATCACTGAATCCATTGACAAAAAAATAGCACTGTGTCTCACTTTTTTTGATCTCTCTAAGGCTTTTGATACAGTTGATCATGCTATACTGAGGCAGAGATTGTCGAGTGTAGGTCTTTCGGAGTATGCAGTTGCATGGTTTGCTAACTATCTCTCTGATAGAACTCAGTGCACTACATTTGATGTGCTTATATCTGTTAAATTGTCTGTCTTTAATGGTGTGCCCCAAGGCTCTGTACTTAGTCCTCTCTTATTCACTATTTATATAAATGATTTAGACAAAAATGTCCAAAATGCACAACTTCATTTTTATGCTGATGATAATGTTATTTACTGTTATGCCTCATCTCTCACAAAAGCTTTCCATAACTTGCAAACTGATTTTTATACTGTTTAACATACCTTGTGTCAATTGAGGCTTAACCTCAATACTGACAAAACTAAACTAATGGTGTTTTCTAATGCAAGAAATAGATCTCTGAACCATTCACCGATTACTACCTGTCAAGGCAGGGAGATTGAGGTTGTAACCTCATATAAATATCTTGGAATTTTAATTGATGACGGCCTCTCTTTTAAATTGCATATTCAACAATTTACAAAAAAATTTAAGCTGAAATTGGCATTTTATTTTAGGAATATTTATTTTGAAGCCAGAAGTAGGCTAGTATCAGCTACATTTATGCCTTTACTAGACTATGGGGATATTTTATATATGAATGCTTCAGCTCAGTGTTTGAGATCAATTGACACTCTTTACCATGGCACTTTGAGATTTTTTTTAACTGTAAAACCCTTACGCACCACTGCACTTTGTATACCAGGGTTGGCTGGCCTTCTCTAGTCACTTGTAGGCTCAGTCACTGGTATACTTTTATTTACAAAGCCATTTAGGGTTTACTACCTTTTTATTTGGGCATTTGTATTGTTCAGAAATGTGGTGGGTCGTCTCTTAATTCGCTGGACTTTATCCTGCTAACTGTTCCAAATGTCCCAACTGAATTTGGTAAAAAAGGGCTTTTATGTGCTCTGCGCCATCGTCTTGGAACACCTTACAAAATACTTTTAAACTAGAAGAACTTGTCCCGATTGGTGTTTTTCAATTACTGATGAATGATCTTGAGACTGATTCCCAGATCTGTCAATGTTTTTAATTTGCTGTGTTTGATTTTGTTATATTCTTGTGAATTCAATGGTTTTTACTATTGAAATACCATCTAATTATCTCTCTCTCTCTCTCTCTCTCTCTCTCTCTCTCTCTCTCTCTCTCTCTCTCTCTCTCTCTCTCTCTCTCTCTCTCTCTCTCTCTCTCTTTCTTTTTCTCTTTCTCTCTCTCTCTCTGAGTACCTGAGCCCTGGGAACATGCCTCAGGACTACGTACCTGGCCTGAGGACTCCTTGCTGTCCCCAGTCCACCTGGTCGTGCTGCTGCTCCAGTTTCAACTGTTCTGACCTGTTCACCGGACGTGGACCTGTTGTCCCAGACCTGCTGTTTTCTGTATTCTTACTACCTGGTTCTACTCGAGCAAGGTTGAGGGTATATGTGGATTATCCATTGACTAAAGACAAACAGGTTTTTCACCGTAAAGAAAAACAGTTCTATGATCTGTAACTTAAAACCTTTTGCATTTTGGAGAGCAAAGGTCATTCACAAACATCCTTCATAGGGTTCAAGGATGTCCCTGTTTCTTTTAATTCTGCCTCCACAGACCAGCTGTTCCTGGGTCTCCCCAGTTCCCTTGTCCCCTGTGATTTCAAGTTTATGGTTGTGTTGGTGGGGGGCTTCTTCAAGATGTTCCCAATCCAGTCCTATATTGTGAAATGTATTTGGATTCTGATTTGGTCTCGTTCTGTGATTTCCCAGAGCTCTTGGTTTCCTATGGTGTTTGCCACTACATTCGCAGGCTGAGTTTATGAAGACTATGGCTTGTTACTGTAGTCGTTCTCCATTGTTCTGCCCCGTATAGTACAACTGATTTGAGGGTGAAGCATTGTTACTTTGGTGGTTCTCCATGTTTCTGCCACATATAACCTCCTATGGATTCACTACATGGAACAACAGACAGTCACCGGAACAACAGACAGTCACTGGAACAACAGACAGTCACTGGAACAACAGACAGTCACTGAAACAACAGACAGTCACTGGAACAACAGACAGTCACTGAAACAACAGACAGTCACTGGAACAACAGACAGTCACTGGAACAACGGACAGTCACTGGAACAATGGACAGTCACTGGAACAACAGACAGTCACTGGAACAACAGACAGTCACTGGAACAACAGACAGTCACTGGAACAACAGACAGTCACTGAAACAACAGACAGTCACTGGAACAACAGACAGTCACTGAAACAACAAACAGTCACTGGAACAACAGACAGTCACTGGAACAACAGACAGTCACTGGAACAACAGACAGTCACTGGAACAACGGTCACTGGAACAACAGACAGTCACTGGAACAACAGACAGTCACTGGAACAGCAGACAGTCACTGGAACAACAGACAGTCACTGGAACAACAGACATTCACTGGAACAACAGATAGTCACTGGAACAACGGTCACTGGAACAACAGACAGTCACTGGAACAACAGACAGTCACTGGAACAACAGTCACTGGAACAACAGACAGTCACTGGAACAACAGTCACTGGAACAACAGACAGTCACTGGAACAACAGACAGTCACTGGAACAACAGACAGTCACTGGAACAACAGATAGTCACTGGAACAACAGATAGTCACTGGAACAACAGACAGTCACTGGAACAACAGACAGTCACTGGAACAACAGTCACTGGAACAACAGACAGTCACTGGAACAACAGACAGTCACTGGACCAACAGACACTGGAACAACAGACAGTCACTGGAACAACAGACAGTCACTGGAACAACAGACAGTCACTGGACCAACAGACACTGGAACAACAGACAGTCACTGGAACAACAGACAGTCACTGGAACAACATGCAGTCACTGGAACAACAGACAGTCACTGGAACAACAGACATTCACTGGAACAACAGATAGTCACTGGAACAACGGTCACTGGAACAACAGACAGTCCACAGGAACAACAGACAGTCAGTGGAACAACAGACAGTCACTGGAACAACAGACAGTCACTGGAACAACAGATAGTCACTGGAACAACAGATAGTCACTGGAACAACAGACAGTCACTGGAACAACAGACAGTCACTGGAACAACAGTCACTGGAACAACAGACAGTCACTGGAACAACAGACAGTCACTGGACCAACAGACACTGGAACAACAGACAGTCACTGGAACAACAGACAGTCACTGGAACAACAGACAGTCACTGGACCAACAGACACTGGAACAACAGACAGTCACTGGAACAACAGACAGTCACTGGAACAACATGCAGTCACTGGAACAACAGACAGTCACTGGAACAACAGACATTCACTGGAACAACAGATAGTCACTGGAACAACGGTCACTGGAACAACAGACAGTCCACAGGAACAACAGACAGTCAGTGGAACAACAGACAGTCACTGGAACAACAGATAGTCACTGGAACAACAGTCACTGGAACAACAGACAGTCACTGGAACAACAGACATTCACTGGAACAACATACAGTCACTGGAACAACAGACAGTCACTGGAACAACAGACAGTCACTGGAACAACGGACAGTCACTGGAACAACGGACAGTCACTGGAACAACAGACAGTCACTGGAACAACATACAGTCACTGGAACAACAGACAGTCACTGGAACAACAGACAGTCACTGGAACAACATACAGTCACTGGAACAACAGACAGTCACTGGAACAACAGACAGTCACTGGAACAACGGACAGTCACTGGAACAACGGACAGTCACTGGAACAACGGACAGTCACTGGAACAACAGACAGTCACTGGAACAATGGACAGTCACTGGAACAACAGACAGTCACTGGAACAACGGACAGTCACTGGAACAACAGACAGTCACTGGAACAACGGACAGTCACTGGAACAACAGACAGTCACTGGAACAACAGACAGACCGCCCCAAAAAATCGGAAAGGAAGTTTGTTCTGAAGTGTCTGTCTTTTATGTGACCCGATTCAGAAAATGAGATCATATGTCATAAATCATGACTTCACAGGAGAGTAGTTTGAATGTAAACAGTTCGTTTTTTGGCAGAAATGAATTAATAACAAACTTGTACACCATCTGTAAATATGAATAAAATATTTAAATTATGGGGCTTGTTGGTTTAGCCACATAAAAAGTTAGCAACCTTCCCACAAGCCATGATTGGGTGAGGTAATGAGTGGGCTGGACATGCCGAGAGATACTTTCGGATTGGTCTGCCATATAGAAAGCTTTTGTCTATTTGAGCTGGTCAGTCTGTGTTGGTAATCCTGTCGAACGTGCCTTTTAGAAATGTAGCTACATAAGTGTTGCTCTCCATTTTCTTGGAGGATCAAGTTTTGAAATCAGTGCGTATGATAGCTAAATAGATGGAGGAAACACCTGTTTCCAGATTACGTCTTCAAACTAAGGCATATGTGGCATGGATGTGTGACAGGAAGACGCGTCCATCACGCATGATGATGTATACAGGTAAGATAGTCTAGCGTTAGCCAGCTACATTTTCAGATATTACACATTTTCTAATGTTGACAGAAAGTGGTTTCATTTCAAGCTAAAGTGTACTGTTAGCTAGCTAGCTAATGTTAGCTGGCTGGCTCCCTAGCTGATGTTGTTATTCATATCCCAGAGCTGTGTACTGTTAGCTAGCTAGCTAATGTTAGTACACCACTAATTTAATATGGCCGGCGTCAGTAAACGTTGTTGTTGCCAGCAGAGCTGGTTAGGTTGTTTTCATGTTATCCAGAGGTAAACAAATCATCAGCCAGAGAGTCAAGGGTGAAGCTCTGAACGCTCCGGGAGTGAAACGAGATGGGTGGAGCTAAAGCTTCAGAGGGTGTGAACGATGCTTAATGGGTGGAGCTAAAGCTTCAGAGGGTGTGAACGATGCTTAATGGGTGGAGCTAAAGCTTCAGAGGGTGTGAACGATGCTGAATGGGTGGAGCTAAAGCTTCAGAGGGTGTGAACGATGCTGAATGGGTTTAGACAAAGAAAAAATCTCTCACCGAATCACTAAAATGCCATTTTCTCAAAAGTGAGTTGACAAGTTGATCAACTTTCAAAGCAGAATTACTTTCCCATTGTTCCTCGATTGCAGTGCATGATATACCGTTTTGCATTACATTACATTTTGCAGTGGTGAACCGTGGCTATTGGAGCTAGGCCCTCAGGTGAGGAAAAATATCTGACGTCATACGTACAGATAGAGAACTAGGATGACTGGGGATACGGAGTATGACCTGAGACCTTTCTTTTGCAGACCTATGTAGGAGAAGCTATTTTTTAATGACGGTGTATAACAGTTCAAAACACAGCTCAGCTGTGGCTCACAGAAGCAGTACACTGTTCTCTCCTGTAAGCACATACACCCACCCTGTCTGACTGTTCTCTCCTGTAGCACATACACCCACCCTGTCTGACTGTTCTCTCCTGTAGCAAATACACCCACCCTGTCTGACTGTTCTCAACTGTAGCAAATACACCCACCCTGTCTGACTGTTCTCTACTGTAACACATACACCCACCCTGTCTGACTGTTCTCTCCTGTAACACATACACCCACCCTGTCTGACTGTTCTCTCCTGTAACACATACACCCACCCTGTCTGACTGTTCTCTACTGTAACACATACACCCACCCTGTCTGACTGTTCTCTCCTGTAACACATACACCCACCCTGTCTGACTGTTCTCTACTGTAACACATACACCCACCCTGTCTGACTGTTCTCTACTGTAACAAATACACCCACCCTGTCTGACTGTTCTCTCCTGTAGCAAATACACCCACCCTGTCTGACTGTTCTCTCCTGTAGCAAATACACCCACCTTGTCTGACTGTTCTCAACTGTAGCAAATACACCCACCCTGTCTGACTGTTCTCTACTGTAACACATACACCCACCCTGTCTGACTGTTCTCTACTGTAACACATACACCCACCCTGTCTGACTGTTCTCTACTGTAACACATACACCCACCCTGTCTGACTGTTCTCTACTGTAACAAATACACCCACCCTGTCTGACTGTTCTCTCCTGTAGCAAATACACCCACCCTGTCTGACTGTTCTCTCCTGTAACAAATACACCCACCTTGTCTGACTGTTCTCAACTGTAACAAATACACCCACCCTGTCTGACTGTTCTCTACTGTAACACATACACCCACCCTGTCTGACTGTTCTCTCCTGTAACACATACACCCACCCTGTCTGACTGTTCTCTACTGTAACACATACACCCACCCTGTCTGACTGTTCTCTACTGTAACAAATACACCCACCCTGTCTGACTGTTCTCTCCTGTAACACAATACACCCACCCTGTCTGACTGTTCTCTCCTGTAACAAATACACCCACCTTGTCTGACTGTTCTCAACTGTAAAATACACCCACCCTGTCTGACTGTTCTCTCCTGTAACACATACACCCACCCTGTCTGACTGTTCTCTCCTGTAACACATACACCCACCCTGTCTGACTGTTCTCTCCTGTAACACATACACCCACCCTGTCTGACTGTTCTCTACTGTAACACATACACCCACCCTGTCTGACTGTTCTCTACTGTAACACATACACCCACCCTGTCTGACTGTTCTCTACTGTAACACATACACCCACCCTGTCTGACTGTTCTCTACTGTAACAAATACACCCACCCTGTCTGACTGTTCTCTCCTGTAGCAAATACACCCACCCTGTCTGACTGTTCTCTCCTGTAGCAAATACACCCACCTTGTTTGACTGTTCTCAACTGTTTTAAATCACCACCCTGTCTGACTGTTCTCTACTGTAACACATACACCCACCCTGTCTGACTGTTCTCCACTGTAACACATACACCCTGTCTGACTGTTCTCTACTGTAACACATACACCCACCCTGTCTGACTGTTCTCCACTGTAACACATACACCCTGTCTGACTGTTCTCTACTGTAACAAATACACCCACCCTGTCTGACTGTTCTCTACTGTAACACATACACCCACCCTGTCTGAGTGTTCTCTCCTGTAACACATACACCCACCCTGTCTGACTGTTCTCTACTGTAACACATACACCCACCCTGTCTGACTGTTATCTACTGTAACACATACACCCACCCTGTCTGACTGTTCTCTCCTGTAACACATACACCCACCCTGTCTGACTGTTCTCTACTGTAACACATACACCCACTCTGTCTGACTGTTCTCTACTGTAACACATACACCCACCCTGTCTGACTGTTCTCTCCTGAACTGGATACACCCACCCTGTCTGACTGTTCTCTCCTGTAACACATACACCCACCCTGTCTGACTGTTCTCTCCTGTAACACATACACCCACCCTGTCTGACTGTTCTCTACTGTAACACATACACCCACCCTGTCTGACTGTTCTCCACTGTAACACATACACCCACCTTGTCTGACTGTTCTCTACTGTAACACATACACCCACCTTGTCTGACTGTTCTCTACTGTAACACATACACCCACCTTGTCTGACTGTTCTCTACTGTAACACATACACCCACCTTGTCTGACTGTTCTCTACTGTAACACATACACCCACCCTGTCTGACTGTTCTCTACACCCTGCAGGTGTGTTGCCATTGGAATGCCAGTGTGTTGATGCCATCAGGTTACCGTGGTGTTGTGTTTTTCACAGACCTTGTTTGCTTTGCCAAAGTTTTATTTCACCAGAGTTGTAACTAAGGCTGGATGATAATAGAGGCAGAATGTGATAAACACCTCCAACCCCTTCCCTCCTACACCCATCCTCCCCTTGCGGGATATGCTGACCCTCTCTCTGCCTCTCTCTTGAGGATCTGACACTTTGAATCAGCAGCAGGCAGTGATGCTTCCCCACTGACTGGAGAGGAGAGGTTGGCCAGGCTTTCCTTGTCACAGGTAGTTCAGGCAGTCTGACTGGAGAGGAGATGTTGGCCAGGCTTTCCTGGTAGTTAAGGCAGTCTGACTGGAGAGGAGAGGTTGGCCAGGCTTTCCTTGTCACAGGTAGTTAATGCAGTCTGACTGGAGAGGAGAGGTTGGCCAGGCTTTCCTTGTCACAGGTAGTTAATGCAGTCTGACTGGAGAGGAGAGGTTTGCCAGGCTTTCCTTGTCACAGGTAGTTAATGCAGTCTGACTGGAGAGGAGAGGTTGGCCAGGCTTTCCTTGTCACAGGTAGTTAATGCAGCCTGACTGGAGAGGAGAGGTTGGCCAGGCTTTCCTTGTCACAGGTAGTTAAGGCAGTCTGACTGGAGAGGAGATGTTGGCCAGGCTTTCCTTGTCATAGGTAGTTAATGCAGTCGCTGATCCTAATGGCTGTTGTTTTTAATTGCGTGACTTGTCAGCTCTAATGAGGGCATTCTGAATGAAACATTATCAACAAACCAGCTTCCGATTATTTGCTGTCTGTCTTTCATTATTGATTTCCTGTCTGTCTTTCATTATTTATTTCCTGTCTGTCTTTCATTGTTTATTTCCTGTCTGTCTTTCAATATTTATTTCCTGTCTGTCTTTCATTGTTTATTTCCTGTCTGTCTTTCAATATTTATTTGCTGTCTGTCTTTCATTATTTATTTCCTGTCTGTCTTTCAATATTATATATAAATTAGTGGACGCGGCCAACACACCTGAACACACCCATTAGTGGACGCGGCCAACACACATGAACACACCAATTAGTGGACGCAGCCAACACACCTGAACACACCAATTAGTGGACGCGGCCAACACACCTGAACACACCCATTAATGGATGCGGCCAACACACCTGAACACACCTAACAATATAGAGGATCGAGAGAGTTTTGTTGATGCTGAGAACAGAATGGATAACGTTACTAAAGAGTTCTTGTGATTTATATGGAAAGTTTTCTAAATGTTCTGGCAACATTTTGAGAACATTACTTTAAATGAGCCATGAGGAAGTGATGATGATGTACTGAAATACCCAAAAGAATGTGGTGTCTCAACCACCATGTTTATGAAATGTAACGATGTTTAACTTAACATTCTGTTAAAGTATTGGAGAAAATAAATGGGTTGCTAAAATTACAATAGTTTGACTAATATCAGTTTGTGACAAAACAAGCTAGTATTATACAGTATGATACAGTATTATGTGATGTGTACAGTATTATACAGTATTATGCAGTATTATGCAGTATTATACAGTATGATACAGTAGTATGTGATGTGTACATTATTATACAGTATTATGTGATGTGTACAGTATTATACAGTATTATGTGGCGTGTACAGTATCACGTGGTATTATGTGGTACTATTATGTGATGTGTACAGTGTTATACAGTATTATGTGATGTGTACAGAATTATACAGTATTATGTGATGTGTACAGTATCATGTGGTATTATGTGATGTGTACAGAATCATGTGGTATTATGTTATGTGTACTATTATGTGATACTATTATGTGATGTGTACAGAATTATACAGTATTATGTGGTACTATTATGTGATGTGTACAGTATTATACAGTATTATGTGATGTGTACAGTATGATACAGTATTATGTGATGTGTACAGTATTATGTGATGTGTACAGTATTATACAGTATTATGTGATGTGTACAGTATTATACAGTATTATGTGATGTGTACAGTATTATACAGTATTATGTGATGTGTACAGTATTATACAGTATTATGTGATGTATACAGTATTATACAGTATTATGTGACAGTATCCACGTCGTCACCAACAATGTTAGGATGAAACAGTCAGAGATCACCAAGCGCAACATAGCTTCAGTGTGTAAATCAGCTAGAAAGATGTGTTGGCATCGAGTAATTGTCTCTGGCCCCCTCCCAGTTAGGGGGAGTGATGAGCTCTACAGCAGAGTCTCACAACTCAATCGCTGGTTGAAAACTGTTTTCTGCCCCTCTCAAAAGATTTTTTGGATAATTGGCCCACTTTCTGGGACTCATCCACAAACAGGACCAAGCCTGGCCTGTTGAGGAGTGACGGACTCCATTCTAGCTGGAGGGGTGCTCTCATCTTGTCTACCAACATAGACAGGGCTCTAACTCCCCTGTCCCCACAATGAGATAGGGTGCAGGCCAGGCAGCAGGCTGTTAGCCAGCTTAGTGGAGTCTGCCACTAGCACAGTCAGTGTACTTAGCTCAGCTATCTCCATTGAGACCGTGTCTGTGCCTCGACCTAGGTTGGACAAAACTAAACATGGTGGTGTTTGCCTTAGCAATCTCACTGGAATAAAGACCTCCTCTATTCCTGTCATTATTGAAAGAGATTGTGATACCTCACATCTCAAAATAGGGCTACTGAATGTTAGATCCCTCAATTCCAAGGCAGTTAAAGTCAATGGAATAATCACTGATCATAATCTTGATGTGATTTATCCTGACTGAAACATGGCTTAAGCCTGATGAATTTACTGTGTAAAATGAGGCCTCACCTCCTGGTTACACTAGTGACAATATCCCCAGCGCATCCCGAAAAGGCAGAGGTGTTGCTAACATTTACGATAGATCATTTCAATTTACAATAAAAATCCTAAGTTTTTTTCTTTTGAGCTTCTAGTCATGAAATCTATCTACCACTTTTTATAGTTACTGTTTACAGACCTTCTGGGCAAAATGCAGCATTCCTTACTGAGTTCCCTGAATTCCAATCGGACCTTGTAGTCATGGTTGATAATATTCTAATTTTTGGTGATCAGCTCAGACCCCAACCAATGATCATCCAAAGCTGTGCTATAAATTCTCAGACATCCCAAAGATTCCTAGATTCCCATCCAGACTCCCTCCACCTACCCAACAGAAAATTGGAACGAAATGGCGCCACACCAAACTGGAAGTTTTCCGACTAGACAGTACATTTCAGTATCGAAGAGCCCTCACTGCTGCTCGATCATCCTATTCTTCCAACTTAATTGAGGAAAATGAGAACAAACCCAAATAATTTTTTGGATTGTGTTCAACTGAAAAGCAGCATTCCCCAAGAGAGGATGGCTTTCACTTAAGCAGCGATAAATTCAGGAACTAAAGATCATTAGAAAGCAAATTACGGACTCCTCCTTTAGTACTATATCTCTTGACACATTGATTAAAATAATCATGGCCTCTAAACCTTCAAGCAGCATACTGGACCCTATTCCAACTAAACTACTGAAGAGCTGATTCCTGTGCTTGGCCCTCCTATGTTGAACATAATAAACGGTTCTCTATTCACGGGATGTGTACCAAACTCACTAAAAGTGGTTGTAATAAAGCCTCTCTTGAAAAAGCCAAACCTTGAATCAGAAAATAAATAAAAAACTATTGGCCTATATTGAATCTCCCATTCCTCTCCAAATTGTTAGAAAAGGCTGTTGCGCAGCAACTCACTGCCTTCCTGAAGATAAAAACAATGTATACGAAATGCTTCAGTCTGGTTTTAGACCCCATCATAACACTGAGACTGCACTTGTGAAGGTGGTAAATGACCTTTTAATGGCATCAGACCGAGGCTCTGCATCTTCCCTCGTGCTCCTAGACCTTAGTGCTGCTTTTGATTCCACAGATCACCACATTCTTTTGGAGATTGGAAACCCAAATTGGTCTACAAGGACAAGTTCTGGCCTGGTTTAGACTAACCCTAACCCTAACCCTAACCAACAGATATCAGTTTGTCGCTGTGAATGGTTTGTCCTCTGACAAATCAACTGTAAATGTCGATGTTCCACAAGGCTCTGTTTTAGGACCACTATTGTTTTCATTATATATTTTACCTCTTGGTGATGTCATTCGGAAACATAATGTTAACTTTCACTTCTATACGGAAGGTACACAGCTGTACATTTCGATGAAACATGGTGAAGCTGCAAAATTGCCCTCCCTGTACGCCTGTGTTTCAGACATAAGGAAGTGGATGCCTGCAAATGTTCTACTTTTAAACTCGGACAAAACAGAGATACTTGTTCTAGGTCCCAAGAAATAAAGACATCTTCTGTTGAATCTGACAATTCATCTTGATGGTTGAATGTAAATTACTTTCTGACCAAATTAGAAACTTGTAATATATGAAAATGAAGTTAGCTAGACTCTGTTATCCGTATACATGGATGGATGCTTCTCCCACTCTGTCATGAATGCCACGGTTACCTTTAGTTTGACGATGTAATCTGGAGACAGGGGTTTTATACAACAGCCTTCTCTGTGTTCTCTTTTTGACTCCGTCTGCATATTTGCAAACAAACGGCAGCATTTTGTCTATCTCCTTAGCTATCACACTCTAATTCCATCGATTTCAAAACTCCGTCCTCCAGAAAGTGGAGAGCAACATTTATGCAGCTCCACTACATGATATCTTTAAGAAAAGCAATGTTAGAAAGGATTACCTACACATTACATTACCTTCAGCCCACACTGTAAAGGTACTCACCACTCACTGACCAGCCCCACTGTAAAGATACTCACCACTCACTGACCAGCCCCACTGTAAAGGTACTCACCACTCACTGACCAGCCCACACTGTAAAGGTACTCACCACTCACTGACCAGCCCCACTGTAAAGGTACTCACCACTCACTGACCAGCCCCACTGTAAAGGTACTCACCACTCACTGACCAGCCCCACTGTAAAGGTACTCACCACTCACTGACCAGCCCACACTGTAAAGGTAACCACTCACTGACCAGCCCCACTGTAAAGGTACTCACCACTCACTGACCAGCCCCACTGTAAAGGTACTCACCACTCACTGACCAGCCCCACTGTAAAGGTACTCACCACTCACTGACCAGCCCCACTGTAAAGGTACTCACCACTCACTGACCAACCCACACTGTAAAGGTACTCACCACTCACTGACCAGCCCCACTGTAAAGGTACTCACCACTCACTGACCAGCCCCACTGTAAAGGTACTCACCACTCACTGACCAGCCCCACTGTAAAGGTACTCACCACTCACTGACCAGCCCCACTGTAAAGGTACTCACCACTCACTGACCAGCCCCACTGTAAAGGTACTCACCACTCACTGACCAGCCCCACTGTAAAGGTACTCACCACTCACTGACCAGCCCCACTGTAAAGGTACTCACCACTCACTGACCAGCCCCACTGTAAAGGTACTCACCACTCACTGACCAGCCACACTGTAAAGGTACTCACAACTCACTTACCAGCCCACACTGTAAAGATACTCACCACTCACTGACCAGCCCACACTGTAAAGGTACATAGGGTTAGGGGATAGGGTCAGTCTGTTATATCTGGAGTACTTCTCCTGTCCCATCCGGTGTCCTGTGTGAATTTAAGTATGCTCTCTCTAATTCTCTCTTTCTCTCTTTCTTTCTCTCTCTCGGAGGACCTGAGCCCTAGGACAATGCTTCAGGACTACCTGACATAATGACTCCTTGCTGTCCCCAGTCCACCTGGCCGTGCTGCTGCTCCAGTTTCAACTGTTCTGCCTGTGATTATTATTATTTGACCATGCTGGTCATTTATGAACATTTGAACATCTTGGCCATGTTCTGTTATACTCTCCAACCGGCACAGCCAGAAGAGGACTGGCCACCCCACATAGCCTGGTTCCTCTCTAGGTTTCTTCCTAGGTTTTGGCCTTTCTATGGAGTTTTTCCTAGCCACTGTGCTTCTACACCTGTATTGCTTGCTGTTTGGGGTTTTAGGCTGGGTTTCTGTACAGCACTTTGAGATATCAGCTGATGTACGAAGGGCTATATAAATACATTTGATTTGATTTTTGGTTGGATGGAGTTTTGCTTGTTTTGGTTGGATGGAGTTTTGCCTGTTATGGTTGGATGGAGTTTTGCCTGTTATGGTTGGATGGAGTTTTGCCTATTATGGTTGGATGGAGTTTTGCCTGTTTTGGTTGGATGGAGTTTTGGCTGCACTGGGCCTCTCAGAATGAAAGGGAAATATTTGCACAACCCATTTCTCAGAGACCCAGTTAGGTTAAAAGGTCATGCAGGGGCTTCAGCCGGTTTTTATTAATAAACAACCGTCATTGCAGGAGGGCTGGGAGGACGGGTCAGGGAGACACCCCTGGCTGATTTTTACCCCTGTCACTTATTTCCTTTGTATGATCGTTAGAGGTCCTGGTGAGTCCCAATGCTAAAGGGGAATGTCTCTTCAGAACCCCAACCTTCAACCTGCTCTTCTCCTCCATTCCTCCCCTCTCCTCCGTTCCTCCCCTCTCCTTCCATTCATCCCAGCACTGGGCTGCCCAAAGTATTTCATTCGTATCCCCTGGAAACCGCTCCGCATTCTTTAAACTTCAAGAAAGAGAAAAAGAAAGAGGAGGAGGAGGAGGAGGAGGAGGAAGAAGGGCTCTTCCATGTTTGGCCCTTTGATCAGAGCTTCATCTCTAAAACAGATGTATGACCACTGGGCTGCTTGTGGCAACAAACACTCTGCCGAAAGAATGGTCCTGGATCACTCTTTAGCATCTTCACACCACTGAATCACAAACCATACAAATAAAGGGCAGAGCTTGTGTATTCTAACAAATATTTTTTCTGCCCCCAAGAGAGAAGGGGATAAAGAAAGAGAGAGAGACAGAGAGATAGAGAAAGATACAGAAAGAGAGACAGTGAGAGAGAGAGACAGCGAGTCAAAAAGAGAGAGAAACAGAGATAGAGAGACAGAGACCGACAGAAGGAGAGAAAGACAGAGAAAGAGAGAGAGAGAGAAAGAGAGAGAGAGAGAAGAATGGACAGAGAGAGAGCGAGAGAGAGAGAGACAGAGGGAGAGAGAGTGAGGAAGTGAGAGACGGAGAGAGACAGAGAGAGAGAGAAAGACAGAAAGAGAGAGATAGAGAGACAGAGACAGAGCTCCAGGCTGTGTCCCTTTAATACCTGTGTCTACATAAAGCTTCTTTACATAATGTTTGTAAACGTTCCCCGAACCTCACTACACTGAAGATAATCCACTAATGTGAATGGTGCAGGGGTGGGGGGTGCCATACAGTATGTGATGGGGCATGTAATTCTATGCTGATAAAACTACTGTCTAGGGACAGAGGTAGGACAGGGGAGGGGAGGGGGGTATGTGTTTAATCTTTCCAATCCATATTTATCTGTGGAGAGTGAATGCTTTGCTAGAAATCTGTTTCAAACGCCTGTCTGAAGTCATCGACGTGATGAGAGGCAACTGACATGTCTTTCTATCTTTTGAAGGGGTTATTTATGTTTTAGAAAATCCATTAGCTTTTCCCTGAGGTATTTTCCTGTGTCATTTCAGGTCTTTGTACATTTGGTCATCGAGGACCAGTCCCTCTATCCTATCCTTTCCCCTGTCATCGAGGACCAGTCCCTCTATCCTATCCTTTCCCCTGTCATCGAGGACCAGTCCCTCTATCCTATCCTCTCCCCAGTCATCGAGGACCAGTCCCTCTATCCTATCCTTTCCCCAGTCATCGAGGACCAGTCCCTCTATCCTATCCTTTCCCCTGTCATCGAGGACCAGTCCCTCTATCCTATCCTTTCCCTAGTCATCGAGGACCAGTCCCTCTATCCTATCCTCTCCCCCAGTCATCGAGGACCAGTCCCCAGTCATCGAGGACCAGTCCCTCTATCCTATCCTTTCCCCAGTCATCGAGGACCAGTCCCTCTGTCCTATCCTTTCCCCTGTCATCGAGGACCAGTCCCTCTATCCTATCCTTTCCCCAGTCATCGAGGACCAGTCCCTCTATCCTATCCTTTCCCCAGTCATCGAGGACCAGTCCCTCTATCCTATCCTTTCCCCAGTCATCGAGGACCAGTCCCTCTATCCTATCCTTTCCCCAGTCATCGAGGACCAGTCCCTCTATCCTATCCTTTCCCCAGTCATCGAGGACCAGTCCCTCTATCCTATCCTTTCCCTAGTCATCGAGGACCAGTCCCTCTATCCTATCCTTTCCCCAGTCATCGAGGACCAGTCCCTCTATCATATCCTTTCCCCAGTCATCTAGGACCAGTCCCTCTATCATATCCTTTCCCCAGTCATCGAGGACCAGTCCCTCTATCCTATCCTTTCCCCAGTCATCGAGGAACAGTCCCTCTATCCTATCCTTTCCCCAGTCATCGAGGACCAGTCCCTCTATCATATCCTTTCCCCAGTCATTGAGGACCAGTCCCTCTATCCTATCCTTTCCCCAGTCATCGAGGACCAGTCCCTCTATCCTATCCTTTCCCCAGTCATCGAGGACCAGTCCCTCTATCCTATCCTCTCCCCAGTCATCGAGGACCAGTCCCTCTATCCTATCCTTTCCCCAGTCATCGAGGACCAGTCCCTCTATCCTATCCTTTCCCTAGTCATCGAGGACCAGTCCCTCTATCCTATCCTTTCCCCAGTCATCGAGGACCAGTCCCTCTATCCTATCCTTTCCCCAATCATCGAGGAACAGTCCCTCTATCCTATCCTTTCCCCAGTCATCGAGGACCAGTCCCTCTATCCTATCCTTTCCCCAGTCATCGAGGACCAGTCCCTCTATCATATCCTTTCCCCAGTCATCGAGGACCAGTCCCTCTATCCTATCCTTTCCCCAGTCATCGAGGACCAGTCCCTCTATCCTATCCTTTCCCCAGTCATCGAGGACCAGTCCCTCTAGCCTTACCATCCTTTGCTGCTACACATTCAGCTTTGAATCAGCTGTGGAAATGTCAGTATTTAACTGGCTCTCTCAGTACTCTCAAACTGTTCTAATTTCAATATAATTTAAATTAATAATATTTCCTTCATCGCCATTCCTCTTCTTTTGATAGCCTGAAGGAAGGCTCTGTTCTCTCTGTACCTATAACACATTGACCTCTGTCCTTTACATTAGAAATCACAATCGACTCATTTAGCAGAATCTCTTGTCCAGAGCAACTTACAGTTAGGGAATTCGTCTTAAGATAGCTAGGTGAGATAACTGGAGAGGCTGATCATGCCCACTGACCCCCCCCCCCCCAGCCCTGAGGGAGCCCCCCAAGTGACACTTAGTGATTCTCTGGTTCTCAGTTAGTGAATTCATCTTAAGATAGCTAGGTGAGACAACTGCATATCACAGTTGTATTTAAGTGATTTTTCATCGATAAAGTAGCTATCAGCAAGTCAGAGCTAGTACGGAAAAGAGCCGTGCGAGGTACAGTGCAGGAGAGATTGATTGCAGGTTAGCATCTCCTCATTGCTGGATGAGTAGAGTGTCTTTATGAGGTCATCTCTAATTGACAGACAGGACTTCATGATGATGAGTGACAGCTCCGGCTCTGCCCCTCCCATACCTCTCTCGCCAGTCGTCGCCTTGTGGTTGCTATGGAAGAGGTGAGGGCAATTTAACCGTCAGCGCTCCACCGAGGGGGTGCCCAGTGTGTAAGTGGCTTCACCGTACAAAGCTGATGTCTGCCACTGCCGTCAGACGTGTTGTCATAGGCAACTCTCTAAAGCGGAGAATTGGCATGTTTAGGAGAGATGAATGTTGCAGAAGAGGAAGAGAAGGAAGAGAGAAAGAGAGAGGAGAGAGAGAAGAAGGAAGAGAGAAAGAGAAAGAGAGAGAGAGAGATGGGAGGAGAAGAATTACAAAAGGATAGAAGCCTGGAAAGTGAGATGAGGTTTCTGTATGTTGCTTACATCAGAACACACAGGAATATTGCCTAATCAGTCAAATCCTCTCTATCTGACAACTCTGGTGGAGGGGCTGATGATGCCCACTGACCCCCCCCCCCCCGGTTCAGCCCTGAGGGAGCCCCCCAAGTGAGACTTAGTGATTCTCTGGTTCCTCTTGACAGACGTCTTCAAAATTACCAGGGGTAGTTTTGCATACAGCGCAGTACCCCCAGCCCCAGCCTTCTACCCCTCTAACAGGGTTACTCAGCCATCTACCCGTCTAACAGGGTTACTCAGCCATCTACCCCTCTAACAGGGTTACTCAGCCATCTACCCCTCTAACAGGGTTACTCAGCCATCTACCCCTCTAACAGGGTTACTCAGCCATCTACCCCTCTAACAGGGTTACTCAGCCATCTACCCGTCTAACAGGGTTACTCAGCCATCTACCCCTCTAACAGGGTTACTCAGCCATCTACCCCTCTAACAGGGTTACTCAGCCATCTACCCCTCTAACAGGGTTACTCTACCCATCTAACAGGGTTACTCAGCCATCTACCCATCTAACAGGGTTACTCAGCCATCTACCCCTCTAACAGGGTTACTCAGCCATCTACCCCTCTAACAGGGTTACTCAGCCATCTACCCCTCTAACAGGGTTACTCTACCCGTCTAACAGGGTTACTCAGCCATCTACCCCTCTAACAGGGTTACTCAGCCATCTACCCTTCTAACAGGGTTACTCAGCCATCTACCCCTCTAACAGGGTTATTCTACCCGCAATTAAAAGTGTTGAAGGGTGAAGCTGCAGACTGTGTGTTTCTGTAACAATGCAAGGGTGTTAAACTCAACGCGATCTTAATAGGATTTTCTACACAGATTATAGCCTTTATACTGCCCGAGCTGCTCTCTAGCTGTCCCACCAGGAGAGAATGTTTTAATCTGGGCCTGGATTAGCAAAACAGATGAAACAGGAGACAGTGTTTTAATCTGGACCTGGACAGAGGAGTTTTGAAATGAGAAGACAAATAATCGTTTAACGTTTAAATATGCTGTCAACACATTTGATGTTATGTGGCATGTTCCTGGGTCGTCCAAAACATATTCGTCTAAACACTTCATCATTTGAGGTTATTTTTGGAAAAATAGAGTGGTTGAAATGTTTTACAGAGCAGCTTGTATTTTAGTTATGTGGATACAATAATTACAACAATAAGTAATTTTTTCTAGGGAAAGATACATTGGCTGAAATGTAGCCCATGTTGGAAAGTCCAGGTTTGACTAAAGGTGTGTGTACAACACATGAATATTGAGTTGTATTCCCCTTTTGCCCTCAGAACAGCCTCAGTTCGCCAGGGGGCGTGGACTCTACAAGGTGTTGAAAGTGTTCCACAGGGATGCTGGCCCATGTTGACTACAACGCTTCCCTCAGTTATATCAAGTTGGCTGGACGTCATTTGGGTGGTGGACCATTCTTGATAGACACAGGGAATTGTTGAGTGTGAAAAACACAGCCGCGTTGCAGTTCTTGCCTCAAACCGGTGCACCTGGCATCTACTACCGTACCCTTCTATGGCACACATACACAATCCATGTTTTAATGATCTCAAGGCTTAAGAATCCTTCTTTAAACCCGTCTCTTCCCCTTCATCTATGCTGATTGACATCAATACGGGATTATAGCTTTCACCTGGATTCACCTGGTCAGTCTGTCATGGAAAGAGCAGGTGTCCTTTAATGTTTTCTACACATGTATAGACTAAGGGCCACTCCCAGATCTACAAACTGTATGCTAATAACTAAAGGAAACATGAAGGCAGAATCAGGAAGTTCTCTCTGTAATCAAATCTGCAGACATCCCCTGATGACAGGTAATCAAGAGACAAAATACAACTAATTATATTAAAGCTTGTATAAAACATGCACGATATTATACTAATTATATTTTAATATATAATTATATTGGGGTTTAAAGGGTTAATTTAATCTATTAAGGATGAAGTCTCTTTCCCAAATGATCAGGTGTTTATTGGTTATGTTGGTGAGCTAGTATAGATTGGTGCCCGGAGCACTATTTAATAATGGTTGTGATGGGGAGAGGAAGGGGGAGAGGCTGACGAAGAGGGAGAGGAAGGGGGAGAGACCAAAGGAGAGGAAGAAGAAGGGTGAGAGACTGACAGAGAGGAAGAGGAAGGGGAGAGACCGACGAAGAGGAAGGGGGAGAGGCCAACGGAGAGGCCAACGGAGAGGGAAAGGAAGAGGATGGGGGAGACTGATGGAGAGGGAGAGGAAGAGGAAAGACTAATGGAGAGGGAGAGGAAGAGGAGCGACTGATAGAGAGGGAAAGGAAGAGGGGGATACTGATGGAGGGAGAGGAAGAGGGGAGACTGATAGAGAGGGAGAGAAAGAGGGAAGACTGAAGGAGAGGGGGAGACTGACGGAGAGAGAGAGGTAGAGGAAGTGGGGGAGACAGACGTAGAGGTAGAGGAAGGATGAGAGACCGACGAAGAGGGAGAGGAAGGGGGATAAATCCTCGGAGAGGAAGGGGAGAGACAGATGGAGAGGGAGATTAAGGGGGAGAGACAGACGGAGGGGTAGAGGAAGGGGATATAGGGAGAGGAAGGGTGGGGGACCGATAGAAAGGGAGAGGAAGGGGGATAGAGGAAGGGGATAGAGGGAGAGGAAGGGGGATAGAGGGAGAGGAAGGGTGGAGGACTGATAGAAAGGGAGAGGAAGGGGGATAGAGGAAGGGGGATAGAGGGAGAGGAAGGGGGATAGAGGAAGGGGGATAGAGGAAGGGGGATAGAGGGAGAGGAAGGGGGATAGAGGGAGAGGAAGGGTGATAGAGGGAGAGGAAGGGTGGAGGACCGATAGAAATGGAGAGGAAGGGGGATAGAGGGAGAGGAAGGGGGATAGAGGGAGAGGAAGGGGGATAGAGGGAGAGGAAGGGGGATAGAGGGAGGGGAAGGGTGGGGGACCGATAGAAAGGGAGAGGAAGGGTGATAGAGGGAGAGGAAGGGGGATAGAGGGAGAGGAAGGTGATAGAGGGAGAGGAAGGGTGGGGGACCGATAGAAAGGGAGAGGAAGGGGGATAGAGGGAGAGGAAGGGTGATAGAGGGAGAGGAAGGGGGATAGAGGGAGAGGAAGGGGGATAGAGGGAGAGGAAGGGGGATAGAGGGAGAGGAAGGGTGGAGGACCGATAGAAAGGGAGAGGAAGGGTGATAGAGGGAGAGGAAGGGTGGGGGACTGATAGAAAGGGAGAGGAAGGGGGATAGAGGAAGGGGGATAGAGGAGGGGAAGGGTGGGGGACCGATAGAAAGGGAGAGGAAGGGTGATAGAGGAGAGGAAGGGTGGGGGACCGATAGAAAGGGAGAGGAAGGGGGATAGAGGGAGAGGAAGGGTGATAGAGGGAGAGGAAGGGGATAGAGGGAGAGGAAGGGGGATAGAGGGAGAGGAAGGGGGATAGAGGGAGAGGAAGGGTGGGGGACTGATAGAAAGGGAGAGGAAGGGGGATAGAGGAAGGGGGATAGAGGGAGGGGAAGGGTGGGGGACCGATAGAAAGGGAGAGGAAGGGTGATAGAGGGAGAGGAAGGGGGATAGAGGGAGAGGAAGGGTGGGGGACCGATAGAAAGGGAGAGGAAGGGGGATAGAGGGAGAGGAAGGGTGATAGAGGGAGAGGAAGGGGATAGAGGGAGAGGAAGGGGGATAGAGGGAGAGGAAGGGGAATAGAGGGAGAGGAAGGGTGGAGGACCGATAGAAAGGGAGAGGGAAGGGGGATAGAGGAAGGGGGATAGAGGGAGAGGAAGGGGGATAGAGGGAGAGGAAGGGGGATAGAGGGAGAGGAAGGGTGGGGGACCGATAGAAAGGGAGAGGAAGGGGATAGAGGGAGAGGAAGGGTGGGGGACCGATAGAAAGGGAGAGGAAGGGGGATAGAGGGAGAGGAAGGGTGATAGAGGGAGAGGAAGGGTGGGGGACCGATAGAAAGGGAGAAGAAGGGGGATAGAGGGAGAGGAAGGGGGATAGAGGGAGAGGAAGGGGGGATAGAGGGAGAGGAAGGGTGGGGGACCGATAGAAAGGGAGAGGAAGGGGGATAGAGGGAGAGGAAGGGGGATAGAGGGAGAGGAAGGGGGATAGAGGGAGAGGAAGGGTGGGGGACCGATAGAAAGGGAGAGGAAGGGGGATAGAGGAAGGGGGATAGAGGGAGAGGAAGGGGGATAGAGGGAGAGGAAGGGTGATAGAGGAAGGGGGATAGAGGAAGGGGGATAGAGGGAGAGGAAGGGGGATAGAGGGAGAGGAAGGGTGATAGAGGAAGGGGGATAGAGGAAGGGGGATAGAGGGAGAGGAAGGGGGATAGAGGGAGAGGAAGGGGGATAGAGGGAGAGGAAGGGGGATAGAGGGAGAGGAAGGGTGATAGAGGAAGGGGGATAGAGGAAGGGGGATAGAGGGAGAGGAAGGGGGATAGAGGGAGAGGAAGGGTGGAGGACCGATAGAAAGGGAGAGGAAGGGGGATAGAGGGAGAGGAAGGGGGATAGAGGGAGAGGAAGGGGGATAGAGGGAGAGGAAGGGTGGAGGACCGATAGAAAGGGAGAGGAAGGGGGATAGAGGGAGAGGAAGGGTGGGGGACCTATAGAAAGGGAGAGGAAGGGGGATAGAGGGAGAGGAAGGGGGATAGAGGGAGAGGAAGGGGGATAGAGGGAGAAGAAGGGTGGGGGACCGATAGAAAGGGAGAGGAAGGGGGATAGAGGAAGGGGGATAGAGGAAGGGGGATAGAGGGAGAGGAAGGGTGGGGACCGATAGAAAGGGAGAGGAAGGGGGATAGAGGAAGGGGGATAGAGGAAGGGGGATAGAGGGAGAGGAAGGGTGGGGACCGTTAGAATGGGAGAGGAAGGGTGACAGAGGGAGAGGAAGGGTGGGGGACTGATAGAAAGGGAGAGGAAGGGGGATAGAGGAAGGGGGATAGAGGAAGGGGGATAGAGGGAGAGGAAGGGGGATAGAGGGAGAGGAAGGGGGATAGAGGGAGAGGAAGGGTGGAGGACCGATAGAAAGGGAGAGGAAGGGGGATAGAGGGAGAGGAAGGGTGGGGGACCTATAGAAAGGGAGAGGAAGGGGGATAGAGGGAGAGGAAGGGGGATAGAGGGAGAGGAAGGGGGATAGAGGGAGAGGTAGAGTGGAGGACCGATAGAAAGGGAGAGGAAGGGGGATAGAGGGAGAGGAAGGGTGGGGGACCGATAGAAAGGGAGAGGAAGGGGGATAGAGGGAGAGGAAGGGTGGAGGACCGATAGAAAGGGAGAGGAAGGAGGATAGAGGGAGAGGAAGGGGGATAGAGGGAGAGGAAGGGTGGAGGACCGATAGAAAGGGAGAGGAAGGGGGATAGAGGGAGAGGAAGGGGGATAGAGGGAGAGGAAGAGTGGGGGACCTATAAAAAGGGAGAGGAAGGGGGATAGAGGGAGAGGAAGGGGGATAGAGGGAGAGGAAGGGTGGGGGACCGATAGAAAGGGAGAGGAAGGGGATAGAGGAAGGGGGATAGAGGGAGAGGAAGGGGGATAGAGGGAGAGGAAGGGTGGAGGACCTATAGAAAGGGAGAGGAAGGGGGATAGAGGGAGAGGAAGGGGGATAGAGGGAGAGGAAGGGTGGAGGACCTATAGAAAGGGAGAGGAAGGGGGATAGAGGGAGAGGAAGGGGGATAGAGGGAGAGGAAGGGTGGAGGACCGATAGAAAGGGAGAGGAAGGGGGATAGAGGGAGAGGAAGGGGGATAGAGGGAGAGGAAGAGTGGGGGACCTATAAAAGGGAGAGGAAGGGGATAGGGGAGAGGAAGGGGGATAGAGGGAGAGGAAGGGGGATAGAGGGAGAGGAAGGGTGGGGGACATTGGTGGTTGTAAAAAAAAATCTGTAAAAATCATTAAGATCAGATGAATTAATTTGAAATTCAGTCGTTTTGCATGACAGCTGGTCCAGCTCTTTCAGAGGTTCATTGAGAGCTGAGGAGATGAGAGTCTTGTGACTGGACATTGAGAGTTGAGGAGAGGAGAGTCTTGTGACGGGAGGCAGACAAAGGAAACCGTCACATGCAGATGATTGCGGGATTCACAGGATCCAGAGAGGAGAGGCTGGAGATGACCCCTCAACAAACCACTCGTCCTCCTCTATGGGACATCAACAAACCCCTCCTCTATTGTACGACTGTATCAACTGACACATCAACAAACGCCTCGTCCTCCGCTTTGGGACGACTGTATCAACTGACACATCAACAAACGCCTCGTCCTCCGCTTTGGGATGACTCTATCAACTGACACATCAACAAACGCCTCGTCCTCCTCTTTGGGACGACTGTATCAACTGACACATCAACAAACGCCTCGTCCTCCGCTTTGGGACGACTGTTTCAACTGACACATCAACAAACCCCTCGTCCTCCGCTTTGGGACGACTGTACCAACTGACACATCAACAAACGCCTCGTCCTCCGCTTTGGGACGACTGTATCAACTGACACATCAACAAACGCCTCGTCCTCCGCTTTGGGACGACTCTACCAACTGACACATCAACAAACGCCTCGTCCTCCTCTTTGGGAACTGACACATCAACAAACGCCTCGTCCTCCTCTTTGGGACGACTGTATCAACTGACACATCAACAAACGCCTCGTCCTCCGCTTTGGGACGACTGTATCAACTGACACATCAACAAACGCCTCGTCCTCCGCTTTGGGACGACTGTATCAACTGACACATCAACAAACGCCTCGTCCTCCGCTTTGGGACGACTGTATCAACTGACACATCAACAAACGCCTCGTCCTCCGCTTTGGGACGACTGTATCAACTGACACATCAACAAACGCCTCGTCCTCCGCTTTGGGACGACTGTATCAACTGACACATCAACAAACCCCTCGTCCTCCGCTTTGGGACGACTGTATCAACTGACACATCAACAAACGCCTCGTCCTCCGCTTTGGGACGACTGTATCAACTGACACCTCAACAAACCCCTGTTCCTCTATGGGACGACTGTATCAACTGACACATCAACAAACCCCTCGTCCTCCGCTTTGGGACGACTGTATCAACTGACACGTCAACAAACCCCTCGTCCTCTTCTTTGGGACGACTGTATCAACTGACACATCAACAAACGCCTCGTCCTCCGATATACAGTACATACAGAGGGGACACTACTACAGATATACAGTACATACAGAGAGACAGAGGGGACACTACTACAGATATACAGTACATACAGAGAGACAGAGGGGGACACTACTACAGATATACAGTACATACAGAGAGACAGAGGGGACACTACTACAGATATACAGTACATACAGAGAGACAGAGGGGGACACTACTACAGATATACAGTACATGCAGAAGGGACACTACTACAGATATACAGTACATACAGAGGGGGACACTACTACAGATATACAGTACATACAGAGAGACAGAGGGGGACACTACTACAGATATACAGTACATGCAGAAGGGACACTACTACAGATATACAGTACATACAGAGGGGGACACTACTACAGATATACAGTACATACAGAGAGACAGAGGAGGACACTACTACAGATATACAGTACATACAGAGAGACAGAAGGGGACACTACTACAGATATACAGTACATACAGAGAGACATACAGAGAGAGAGGGGGACACTACTACAGATATACAGTACATACAGAGGGGGGGACACTACTACAGATATACAGTACATGCAGAAGGGACACTACTACAGATATACAGTACATACAGAGAGACAGAAGGGGACACTACTACAGATATACAGTACATACAGAGAGACAGAGGGGGACACTACTACAGATATACAGTACATACAGAGAGACAGAGGGGGACACTACTACAGATATACAGTACATACAGAGGGGGACACTACTACAGATATACAGTACATGCAGAAGGGACACTACTACAGATATACAGTACATACAGAGAGACAGAAGGGGACACTACTACAGATATACAGTACATACAGAGAGACAGAGGGGGACACTACTACAGATATACAGTACATACAGAGAGACAGAGGGGGACACTACTACAGATATACAGTACATACAGAGGGGGACACTACTACAGATATACAGTACATACAGAGAGACAGAGGGGGACACTACTACAGATATACAGTACATACAGAGAGACAGAGGGGGACACTACTACAGATATACAGTACATACAGAAGGGGACACTACTACAGATATACAGTACATACAGAGGGGGACACTACTACAGATATACAGTACATGCAGAAGGGACACTATTACAGATATACAGTACATACAGAGGGGGACACTACTACAGATATACAGTACATGCAGAAGGGACACTACTACAGATATACAGTACATACAGAGAGACAGAGGGGGACACTACTACAGATATACAGTACATGCAGAAGGGACACTACTACAGATATACAGTACATACAGAGGGGGACACTACTACAGATATACAGTACATACAGAGAGACAGAGGAGGACACTACTACAGATATACAGTACATACAGAGAGACAGAAGGGGACACTACTACAGATATACAGTACATACAGAGAGACAGAGGGGGACACTACTACAGATATACAGTACATACAGAGGGGGACACTACTACAGATATACAGTACATGCAGAAGGGACACTACTACAGATATACAGTACATACAGAGAGACAGAAGGGGACACTACTACAGATATACAGTACATACAGAGAGACAGAGGGGGACACTACTACAGATATACAGTACATACAGAGAGACAGAGGGGGACACTACTACAGATATACAGTACATACAGAGAGACAGAGGGGGACACTACTACAGATATACAGTACATACAGAGGGGACACTACTACAGATATACAGTACATACAGAGAGACAGAGGGGACACTACTACAGATATACAGTACATACAGAGAGACAGAGGGGGACACTACTACAGATATACAGTACATACAGAGAGGGGGGACACTACTACAGATATACAGTACATGCAGAAGGGACACTACTACAGATATACAGTACATACAGAGGGGGACACTACTACAGATATACAGTACATGCAGAAGGGACACTACTACAGATATACAGTACATACAGAGAGACAGAGGGGGACACTACTACAGATATACAGTACATACAGAGAGACAGAGGAGGACACTACTACAGATATACAGTACATACAGAGAGACAGAGGGGGACACTACTACAGATATACAGTACATACAGAGAGACAGAGGGGGACACTACTACAGATATACAGTACATACAGAGAGACAGAGGGGACACTACTACAGATATACAGTACATACAGAGAGACAGAGGGGACACTACTACAGATATACAGTACATATAAAGGGGGACACTACTACAGATATACAGTACATACAGAGAGACAGAGGGGGACACTACTACAGATATACAGTACATACAGAAGGGACAGAGGGGGACACTACTACAGATATACAGTACATACAGAAGGGACACTACTACAGATATACAGTACATACAGAGAGACAGAGGGGGACACTACTACAGATATACAGTACATACAGAGAGACAGAGGGGACACTACTACAGATATACAGTACATACAGAGAGACAGAGGGGGACACTACTACAGATATACAGTACATACAGAGAGACAGAGGGGGACACTACTACAGATATACAGTACATACAGAGGGGACACTACTACAGATATACAGTACATATAGAGAGACAGAGGGGGACACTACTACAGATATACAGTACATACAGAGAGACAGAGGGGACACTACTACAGATATACAGTACATACAGAGAGACAGAGGGGACACTACTACAGATATACAGTACATACAGAGAGACAGAGGGGGACACTACTACAGATATACAGTACATACAGAGAGACAGAGGGGGGCACTACTACATATATACAGTACATACAGAGGGGGACACTACTACAGATATACAGTACATACAGAGAGACAGAGGGGGACACTACTACAGATATACAGTACATACAGAGAGACAGAGGGGGACACTACTACAGATATACAGTACATACAGAGAGACAGAGGGGGACACTACTACAGATATACAGTACATACAGAGGGGGACACTACTACAGATATACAGTACTATACAGACAGAGAGACAGAGGGGGACACTACTACAGATATACAGTACATACAGAGAGACAGAGGGGGCACTACTACATATATACAGTACATACAGAGGGGGGACACTACTACAGATATACAGTACATACAGAGAGACAGAGGGGACACTACTACAGATATACAGTACATACAGAGAGACAGAGGGGGACACTACTACAGATATACAGTACATACAGAGGACAGATATACAGTACATACAGAGAGACTGAGGGGACACTACTATAGATATACAGTACATACATAGGGGGACACTACTATAGATATACAGTACATGCAGAAGGGACACTACTACAGATATACAGTACATACAGAGAGACTGAGGGGGACACTACTACAGATATACAGTACATACAGAGAGACAGAGGGGGACACTACTACAGATATACATTACATACAGAGAGACAGAGGGGGACACTACTACAGATATACAGTACATACAGAGAGACAGAGGAGGACACTACTACAGATATACAGTACATACAGAGAGAGAGAGGGGGACACTACTACATATATACAGTACATACAGAGGGGGACACTACTACAGATATACAGTACATACAGAGGGGACACTACTACAGATTTACAGTACATACAGAGAGACAGAGGGGGACACTACTACAGATATACAGTACATACAGAGAGACAGAGGGGACACTACTACAGATATACAGTACATACAGAGAGACAGAGGGGGACACTACTACAGATATACAGTACATACAGAGAGACAGAGGGGACACTACTACAGATATACAGTACATACAGAGAGACATAGGGGACAATACTACAGATATACAGTACATACAGAAGGGACACTACTACAGATATACAGTACATACAGAGGGGACACTACTACAGATATACAGTACATACAGAGAGACAGAGGGGACACTACTACAGATATACAGTACATACAGAGAGACAGAGGGGACACTACTACAGATATACAGTACATATAAAGGGGGACACTACTACAGATATACAGTACATACAGAGAGACAGAGGGGACACTACTACAGATATACAGTACATACAGAAGGGACAGAGGGGGACACTACTACAGATATACAGTACATACAGAAGGGGGACACTACTACAGATATACAGTACATACAGAAGGGACAGAGGGGGACACTACTACAGATATACAGTACATACAGAGAGACAGAGGGGGACACTACTACAGATATACAGTACATACAGAGAGACAGAGGGGGACACTACTACAGATATACAGTACATACAGAGGGGACACTACTACAGATATACAGTACATACAGAGAGACAGAGGGGACACTACTACAGATATACAGTACATACAGAGAGACAGAGGGGGACACTACTACAGATATACAGTACATACAGAGAGACAGAGGGGGACACTACTACAGATATACAGTACATACAGAGAGACAGAGGGGACACTACTACAGATATACAGTACATACAGAGAGACAGAGGGGACACTACTACAGATATACAGTACATATAAAGGGGGACACTACTACAGATATACAGTACATACAGAGAGACAGAGGGGGACACTACTACAGATATACAGTACATACAGAGAGACAGAGGGGACACTACTACAGATATACAGTACATACAGAAGGGACACTACTACAGATATACAGTACATACAGAGAGACAGAGGGGACACTACTACAGATATACAGTACATACAGAGAGACAGAGGGGGACACTACTACAGATATACAGTACATACAGAGAGACAGAGGGGGACACTACTACAGATATACAGTACATACAGAGAGACAGAGGGGGACACTACTACAGATATACAGTACATACAGAGGGGGACACTACTACAGATATACAGTACATACAGAGAGACAGAGGGGGACACTACTACAGATATACAGTACATACAGAGAGACAGAGGGGGACACTACTACAGATATACAGTACATACAGAGAGACAGAGGGGACACTACTACAGATATACAGTACATACAGAGAGACAGAGGGGGACACTACTACAGATATACAGTACATACAGAGAGACAGAGGGGGGCACTACTACATATATACAGTACATACAGAGGGGGACACTACTACAGATATACAGTACATACAGAGAGACAGAGGGGGACACTACTACAGATATACAGTACATACAGAGAGACAGAGGGGGACACTACTACAGATATACAGTACATACAGAGAGACAGAGGGGGACACTACTACAGATATACAGTACATACAGAGGGGGACACTACTACAGATATACAGTACATACAGAGAGACAGAGGGGGACACTACTACAGATATACAGTACATACAGAGAGACAGAGGGGGCACTACTACAGATATACAGGAGGGGGACACTACTACAGATATACAGTACATACAGAGAGACAGAGGGGACACTACTACAGATATACAGTACATAGAGAGACAGAGGGGGACACTACTACAGATATACAGTACATACAGAGGGGACACTACTACAGATATACAGTACATACAGAGAGACTGAGGGGACACTACTATAGATATACAGTACATACATAGGGGGACACTACTACAGATATACAGTACATACAGAAGGGACACTACTACAGATATACAGTACATACAGAGAGACAGAGGGGGACACTACTACAGATATACAGTACATACAGAGAGACAGAGGGGGACACTACTACAGATATACAGTACATACAGAGAGACAGAGGGGGACACTACTACAGATATACAGTACATACAGAGAGACAGAGGGGGACACTACTACAGATATACAGTACATACAGAGAGAGAGAGGGGACACTACTACATATATACAGTACATACAGAGGGGGACACTACTACAGATATACAGTACATACAGAGGGGACACTACTACAGATATACAGTACATACAGAGAGACAGAGGGGACACTACTACAGATATACAGTACATACAGAGAGACAGAGGGGGACACTACTACAGATATACAGTACATACAGAGAGACAGAAGGGGACACTACTACAGATATACAGTACATACAGAGAGACAGAGGGGGACACTACTACAGATATACAGTACATACAGAGAGACAGAGGGGACAATACTACAGATATACAGTACATACAGAAGGGACACTACTACAGATATACAGTACATACAGAGGGGGACACTACTACAGATATACAGTACATACAGAGAGACAGAGGGGACACTACTACAGATATACAGTACATACAGAGAGACAGAGGGGACACTACTACAGATATACAGTACATATAAAGGGGGACACTACTACAGATATACAGTACATACAGAGAGACAGAGGGGGACACTACTACAGATATACAGTACATACAGAAGGGACAGAGGGGACACTACTACAGATATACAGTACATACAGAAGGACACTACTACAGATATACAGTACATACAGAAGGGACAGACACTACTACAGATTTACAGTACATACAGAGAGACAGAGGGGGACACTACTACAGATATACAGTACATACAGAGAGACAGAGGGGGACACTACTACAGATATACAGTACATACAGAGGGGACACTACTACAGATATACAGTACATACAGAGAGACAGAGGGGGACACTACTACAGATATACAGTACATACAGAGAGACAGAGGGGGACACTACTACAGATATACAGTACATACAGAGAGACAGAGGGGGACACTACTACAGATATACAGTACATACAGAGAGACAGAGGGGACACTACTACAGATATACAGTACATACAGAGAGACAGAGGGGACACTACTACAGATATACAGTACATACAGAGAGACAGAGGGGGACACTACTACAGATATACAGTACATACAGAGAGACAGAGGGGGACACTACTACAGATATACAGTACATACAGAGAGACAGAGGGGGACACTACTACAGATATACAGTACATACAGAGAGACAGAGGGGACACTACTACAGATATACAGTACATACAGAAGGGACACTACTACAGATATACAGTACATACAGAGAGACAGAGGGGGACACTACTACAGATATACAGTACATACAGAGAGACAGAGGGGGACACTACTACAGATATACAGTACATACAGAGGGGACACTACAGATATATACAGTACAGAGGGGGACACTACTACAGATATACAGTACATACAGAGAGACAGAGGAGGACACTACTACAGATATACAGTACATACAGAGAGACAGGGGGGACACTACTACAGATATACAGTACATACAGAGAGACAGAGACACTACTACAGATATACAGTACATACAGAGGGGGACACTACTACAGATATACAGTACATACAGGAGGGGACACTACTACAGATATACAGTACATACAGAGAGACAGAGGGGGACACTACTACAGATATACAGTACATACAGAGAGACAGAGGGGACACTACTACAGATATACAGTACATACAGAGGGGACACTACTACAGATATACAGTACATATAGAGGGGACACTACTACAGATATACAGTACATACAGAGGGGGGGGACACTACTACAGATATACAGTACATACAGAAGGGACACTACTACAGATATACAGTACATAGGGGGGACACTACTACAGATATACAGTACATACAGAGGGGAACACTACTACAGATATACAGTACATACAGAGAGACAGAGGGGACACTACTACAGATATACAGTACATACAGAGAGACAGAGGGGGACACTACTACAGATATACAGTACATATAGAGGGGGGACACTACTACAGATACAGATATACAGTACATACAGAGAGACAGAGGGGACACTACTACAGATATACAGTACATACAGAGAGACAGAGGGGACACTACTACAGATATACAGTACATACAGAGAGACAGAGGGGGACACTACTACAGATATACAGTACATACAGAGAGACAGAGGGGGACACTACTACAGATATACAGTACATACAGAGGGGACACTACTACAGATATACAGTACAGAGAGACAGAGGGGGACACTACTACAGATATACAGTACATACAGAGAGACAGAGGGGACACTACTACAGATATACAGTACATACAGAGAGACAGAGGGGGACACTACTACAGATATACAGTACATACAAAGGGGGGGACACTACTACAGATATACAGTACATACAGAGAGACAGAGGGGACACTACTACAGATATACAGTACATACAGAGAGACAGAGGGGACACTACTACAGATATACAGTACATACAGAGAGACAGAGGGGACACTACTACAGATATACAGTACATACAGAGAGACAGGGGGACACTACTACAGATATACAGTACATACAGAGAGACAGAGGGGGACACTACTACAGATATACAGTACATACAGAGGGGACACTACTACAGATACAGTACACTACTACAGATATACAGTACATACAGAGGGGGACACTACTACAGATATACAGTACATACATACACTACTACAGATATACAGTACATACAGAGAGACAGAGGGGGACACTACTACAGATATACAGTACATACAGAGAGAGAGAGGGGGACACTACTACAGATATACAGTACATACAGACACTACTACAGATATACAGTACATACAGAGAGACAGAGGGGACACTACTACAGATATACAGTACATACAGAGAGACAGAGGGGACACTACTACAGATATACAGTACATACAGAGAGACAGAGGGGGACACTACTACAGATATACAGTACATACAGAGAGACAGAGGGGACACTACTACAGATATACAGTACATACAGAGGGGGACACTACTACAGATATACAGTACATACAGAGAGACAGAGGGGACACTACTACAGATATACAGTACATACAGAGAGACAGAGGGGACACTACTACAGATATACAGTACATACAGAGAGACAGAGGGGACACTACTACAGATATACAGTACATACAGAGAGACAGAGGGGGACACTACTACAGATATACAGTACATACAGAGAGACAGAGGGGGACACTACTACAGATATACAGTACATACAGAGAGACAGAGGGGGACACTACTACAGATATACAGTACATACAGAGAGACAGAGGGGGACACTACTACAGATATACAGTACATACAGAGAGACAGAGGGGACACTACTACAGATATACAGTACATACAGAGAGACAGAGGGGGACACTACTACAGATATACAGTACATACAGAGAGACAGAGGGGACACTACTACAGATATACAGTACATACAGAGAGACAGAGGGGACACTACTACAGATATACAGTACATACAGAGGGGACACTACTACAGATATACAGTACATACAGAGAGACAGAGGGGACACTACTACAGATATACAGTACATACAGAGAGACAGAGGGGACACTACTACAGATATACAGTACATACAGAGGGGGGGACACTACTACAGATATACAGTACATACAGAGAGACAGAGGGGACACTACTACAGATATACAGTACATACAGAGAGACAGAGGGGGGGACTACTACAGATATACAGTACATACAGAGAGACAGAGGGGACACTACTACAGATATACAGTACATACAGAGAGACAGAGGGGGACACTACTACAGATATACAGTACATACAGAGAGACAGAGGGGGACACTACTACAGATATACAGTACATACAGAAGGGACACTACTACAGATATACAGTACATACAGAAGGGGACACTACTACAGATATACAGTACATACAGAGAGACAGAGGGGGACACTACTACAGATATACAGTACATACAGAAGGGGACACTACTACAGATATACAGTACATACAGAGAGACAGAGGGGGACACTACTACAGATATACAGTACATACAGAAGGGACACTACTACAGATATACAGTACATACAGAGGGGACACTACTACAGATATACAGTACATACAGAGAGACAGAGGGGGACACTACTACAGATATACAGTACATACAGAGAGACAGATATACAGTACATACAGAGGGGACACTACTACAGATATACAGTACATACAGAGAGACAGAGGGGACACTACTACAGATATACAGTACATACAGAGGGGACACTACTACAGATATACAGTACATACAGAGAGACAGAGGGGGACACTACTACAGATATACAGTACATACAGAGGGGACACTACTACAGATATACAGTACATACAGAGAGACTGAGGGGGACACTACTACAGATATACAGTACATACAGAGAGACAGAGGGGGACACTACTACAGATATACATTACATACAGAGAGACAGAGGGGGACACTACTACAGATATACAGTACATACAGAGAGACAGAGGAGGACACTACTACAGATATACAGTACATACAGAGAGAGAGGGGACACTACTACATATATATACAGTACATACAGAGGGGGACACTACTACATATATACAGTACATACAGAGGGGGACACTACTACAGATATACAGTACATACAGAGGGGACACTACTACAGATTTACAGTACATACAGAGAGACAGAGGGGGACACTACTACAGATATACAGTACATACAGAGAGACAGAGGGGGACACTACTACAGATATACAGTACATACAGAGAGACAGAAGGGGACACTACTACAGATATACAGTACATACAGAGGGGACACTACTACAGATATACAGTACATACAGAGAGACAGAGGAGGACACTACTACAGATATACAGTACATACAGAGAGACACTACTACAGGACACTACACAGATACTACAGTACATACAGACAGACAGAGGGGGACACTACTACAGATATACAGTACATACAGAGAGACAGAGGGGACACTACTACAGATATACAGTACATACAGAGAGACAGAGGGGGACACTACTACAGATATACAGTACATACAGAGAGACAGAGGGGACACTACTACAGATATACAGTACATACAGAGAGACAGAGGGGGACACTACTACAGATATACAGTACATACAGAGAGACAGAGGGGACACTACTACAGATATACAGTACATACAGAGAGACAGAGGGGACACTACTACAGATATACAGTACATACAGAGAGACAGAGGGGGACACTACTACAGATATACAGTACATATAAAGGGGGACACTACTACAGATATACAGTACATACAGAGAGACAGAGGGGGACACTACTACAGATATACAGTACATACAGAAGAGACAGAGGGGGACACTACTACAGATATACAGTACATACAGAAGGGACACTACTACAGATATACAGTACATACAGAGGGACAGACACTACTACAGATATACAGTACATACAGAGAGACAGAGGACACTACTACAGATATACAGTACATACAGAGAGACAGAGGGGGACACTACTACAGATATACAGTACATACAGAGGGGGGGGACACTACTACAGATATACAGTACATACAGAGGGGGGGGACACTACTACAGATATACAGTACATACAGAGGGGACACTACTACAGATATACAGTACATACAGAGAGACAGAGGGGACACTACTACAGATATACAGTACATACAGAGAGACAGAGGGGGACACTACTACAGATATACAGTACATACAGAGAGACAGAGGGGACACTACTACAGATATACAGTACATACAGAGAGACAGAGGGGGACACTACTACAGATATACAGTACATACAGAGAGACAGAGGGGGACACTACTACAGATATACAGTACATACTACAGATATACAGTACATACAGAGGGGGACACTACTACAGATATACAGTACATACAGAGGGGACACTACTACAGATATACAGTACATACAGAGAGACAGAGGGGGACACTACTACAGATATACAGTACATACAGAGAGACAGAGGGGACACTACTACAGATATACAGTACATACAGAGAGACAGAGGGGACACTACTACAGATATACAGTACATACAGAGGGGACACTACTACAGATATACAGTACATACAGAGAGACAGAGGGGGACACTACTACAGATATACAGTACATACAGAAGGGACACTACTACAGATATACAGTACATACAGAGAGACAGACAGGGGGACACTACTACAGATATACAGTACATACAGAGAGACAGGGGGACACTACTACAGATATACAGTACATACAGAGAGACAGAGGGGACACTACTACAGATATACAGTACATACAGAGAGACAGAGGGGGACACTACTACAGATATACAGTACATACAGAGAGACAGAGGGGACACTACTACAGATATACAGTACATACAGAGAGACAGAGGGGACACTACTACAGATATACAGTACATACAGAGAGACAGAGGGGACACTACTACAGATATACAGTACATACAGAGAGACAGAGGGGACACTACTACAGATATACAGTACATACAGAGAGACAGAGGGGGACACTACTACAGATATACAGTACATACAGAGGGGGACACTACTACAGATATACAGTACATACAGAGAGACAGAGGGGGACACTACTACAGATATACAGTACATACAGAGAGACAGAGGGGGACACTACTACAGATATACAGTACATACAGAGAGGGACACTACTACAGATATACAGTACATACAGAGAGACAGAGGGGACACTACTACAGATATACAGTACATACAGAGAGACAGAGGGGACACTACTACAGATATACAGTACATACAGAGAGACAGAGGGGGACACTACTACAGATATACAGTACATACAGAGGGGACACTACTACAGATATACAGTACATACAGAGAGACAGAGGGGGACACTACTACAGATATACAGTACATACAGAGGGGACACTACTACAGATATACAGTACATACAGAGACAGGGGACACTACTACAGATATACAGTACATACAGAGAGACAGAGGGGGACACTACTACAGATATACATTACATACAGAGAGACAGAGGGGGACACTACTACAGATATACAGTACATACAGAGAGACAGAGGAGGACACTACTACAGATATACAGTACATACAGAGAGAGAGAGGGGGACACTACTACATATATACAGTACATACAGAGGGGGACACTACTACATATATACAGTACATACAGAGGGGGACACTACTACAGATATACAGTACATACAGAGGGGACACTACTACAGATATACAGTACATACAGAGAGACAGAGGGGGACACTACTACAGATATACAGTACATACAGAGAGACAGAGGGGGACACTACTACAGATATACAGTACATACAGAGAGACAGAAGGGGACACTACTACAGATATACAGTACATACAGAGGGGACACTACTACAGATATACAGTACATACAGAGAGACAGAGGAGGACACTACTACAGATATACAGTACATATAAAGGGGGACACTACTACAGATATACAGTACATACAGACAGACAGGGGGGACACTACTACATATATACAGTACATACAGAGGGGGACACTACTACAGATATACAGTACATACAGAGAGACAGAGGGGACACTACTACAGATATACAGTACATACAGAGAGACAGAGGGGGACACTACTACAGATATACAGTACATACAGAGAGACAGAGGGGACACTACTACAGATATACAGTACATACAGAGAGACAGAGGGGACACTACTACAGATATACAGTACATACAGAGAGACAGAGGGGACACTACTACAGATATACAGTACATACAGAGAGACAGAGGGGACACTACTACAGATATACAGTACATACAGAGAGACAGAGGGGACACTACTACAGATATACAGTACATATAGAAGGGGGACACTACTACAGATATACAGTACATACAGAGAGACAGAGGGGACACTACTACAGATATACAGTACATACAGAGGGACAGAGGGGACACTACTACAGATATACAGTACATACAGAAGGGACACTACTACAGATATACAGTACATACAGAAGGGACAGAGGGGGACACTACTACAGATATACAGTACATACAGAGAGACAGAGGGGGACACTACTACAGATATACAGTACATACAGAGAGACAGAGGGGACACTACTACAGATATACAGTACATACAGAGGGGACACTACTACAGATATACAGTACATACAGAGAGACAGAGGGGGACACTACTACAGATATACAGTACATACAGAGAGACAGAGGGGGACACTACTACAGATATACAGTACATACAGAGAGACAGAAGGGGACACTACTACAGATATACAGTACATACAGAGAGACAGAGGGGGACACTACTACAGATATACAGTACATACAGAGAGACAGAGGGGGACACTACTACAGATATACAGTACATACAGAGAGACAGAGGACACTACTACAGATATACAGTACATACAGAGAGACAGACACTACTACAGATATACAGTACATACAGAGGGACAGAGGGGGACACTACTACAGATATACAGTACATACAGAGAGACAGAGGGGGACACTACTACAGATATACAGTACATACAGAGAGGGGGGACACTACTACAGATATACAGTACATACAGAGAGACAGAGGGGGACACTACTACAGATATACAGTACATACAGAGAGACAGAGGGGGACACTACTACAGATATACAGTACATACAGAGGGGGACACTACTACAGATATACAGTACATACAGAGAGACAGAGGAGGACACTACTACAGATATACAGTACATACAGAGAGACAGAGGGGGACACTACTACAGATATACAGTACATACAGAGAGACAGAGGGGGACACTACTACAGATATACAGTACATACAGAGAGACAGGGACACTACTACAGATATACAGTACATACAGAGGGGGACACTACTACAGATATACAGTACATACAGAGAGACAGAGGGGGACACTACTACAGATATACAGTACATACAGAGAGACAGAGGGGGCACTACATATACAGTACATACAGAGACAGAGGGGGGACACTACTACAGATATACAGTACATACAGAGAGACAGAGGGGACACTACTACAGATATACAGTACATACAGAGAGACAGAGGGGACACTACTACAGATATACAGTACATACAGAGAGACAGAGGGGGACACTACTACAGATATACAGTACATACAGAGAGACAGAGGGGACACTACTACAGATATACAGTACATACAGAGGGGACACTACTACAGATATACAGTACATACAGAGAGACAGAGGGGACACTACTACAGATATACAGTACATACAGAGAGACAGGGGGACACTACTACAGATATACAGTACATACAGAGAGACAGAGGGGACACTACTACAGATATACAGTACATACAGAGGGGACACTACTACAGATATACAGTACATACAGAGGGACAGAGGGGGACACTACTACAGATATACAGTACATACAGAGAGACAGAGGGGACACTACTACAGATATACAGTACATACAGAGGGGGGGACACTACTACAGATATACAGTACATACAGAGAGACAGAGGGGACACTACTACAGATATACAGTACATACAGAGAGACAGAGGGGACACTACTACAGATATACAGTACATACAGAGAGACAGAGGACACTACTACAGATATACAGTACATACAGAGAGACAGAGGGGGACACTACTACAGATATACAGTACATACAGAGAGACAGAGGGGGACACTACTACAGATATACAGTACATACAGAGAGACAGAGGGGACACTACTACAGATATACAGTACATACAGAGAGACAGAGGGGACACTACTACAGATATACAGTACATACAGAGAGGGATATACAGTACATACAGAGGGGGACACTACTACAGATATACAGTACATACAGAGGGGGACACTACTACAGATATACAGTACATACAGAGAGACAGAGGGGACACTACTACAGATATACAGTACATACAGAGAGACAGGGACACTACTACAGATATACAGTACATACAGAGAGGGGGGACACTACTACAGATATACAGTACATACAGAGAGACAGAGGGGGACACTACTACAGATATACAGTACATACAGAGAGACAGGACACTACTACAGATATACAGTACATACAGAGAGACAGAGGGGACACTACTACAGATATACAGTACATACAGAGAGACAGAGGGGACACTACTACAGATATACAGTACATACAGAGAGGGGGACACTACTACAGATATACAGTACATACAGAGGGGGGGGACACTACTACAGATATACAGTACATACAGAGAGACAGGGGGACACTACTACAGATATACATACATACAGAGAGACAGAGGGGGACACTACTACAGATATACAGTACATACAGAGAGACAGAGGGGGACACTACTACAGATATACAGTACATACAGAGAGACAGAGGGGGACACTACTACAGATATACAGTACATACAGAGGGGGACACTACTACAGATATACAGTACATACAGAGAGACAGAGGGGGACACTACTACAGATATACAGTACATACAGAGGGGGACACTACTACAGATATACAGTACATACAGAGGGGACACTACTACAGATATACAGTACATACAGAGAGACAGAGGGGGACACTACTACAGATATACAGTACATACAGAGAGACAGAGGGGGACACTACTACAGATATACAGTACATACAGAGACAGGACACTACTACAGATATACAGGGGGGACACTACTACAGATATACAGTACATACAGAGAGACAGAGGGGGACACTACTACAGATATACAGTACATACAGAAGGGGGGACACTACTACAGATATACAGTACATACAGAAGGGGGGGACACTACTACAGATATACAGTACATACAGAGAGACAGAGGGGGACACTACTACAGATATACAGTACATACAGAGAGACAGAGGGGACACTACTACAGATATACAGTACATACAGAGAGACAGAGGGGGACACTACTACAGATATACAGTACATACAGAGGGGACACTACTACAGATATACAGTACATACAGAAGGATATACAGAGACAGGGGGACACTACTACAGATATACAGTACATACAGAGGGACAGAGGGGACACTACTACAGATATACAGTACATACAGAGAGGGGGGGACACTACTACAGATATACAGTACATACAGA